>NC_142422.1:1337500-1523750 GCF_059516105.1 Syngnathus floridae | reverse complement strand
GTTGCGGCGGCGTGCGTTCATGAAGAAGTTGCTGACGGTGGAGAGCTCCAAGCCCAGCTGCTGCGAAATGGTCACCTGCAAGTCCTTGGTGGGCCGGTGGTTCTCCCGGAAGATGGCCAGCAGCGTGCGGCGTTGGAGGTCGGTGAACACCAGCCGAGTACGCTTGGGCCCCTGGTTCCGCTCCAGCTTACTCTGCTCTTGCTCCTTCCTCTTGCAAGCTACGAAGAGGAAAAGGCAACGGAGAGACAAATTCAAACAAAAAGTGCAGGCGGATAACGAGGACAAATGGATTAAGTGCGGGAAAGTGGATTTGTCCGAAGGGAAAACGCTGAGGTCGGCAAAGCGGACGCTCCGCAAAGAGACGAATCAGCAACTTGTGTCAGTGAAGGCATCGGCGCGCCTGTCTGGCAGATTCCAGAAGATTCTGACGGGCTCGCGGATGCCTTCAGTGACACGCTAACTGCATTAACATGTTCACTGCAATAATATATTCTTGTAGTGCACCGATTAATCGAACAACAAATCAATCAACAAATTAATTGAGAATTATTTTCTGACATTAATACTAAATCCTAATTTGTATATATTTGTGTGTTTTTCAATGCCCTACTTTTGAGTAAAATAATTCAAATTTGTTGATGCATTGATTCATCGGCAAAATCATTGAAAGATTAATCGAATAATAAGATCATCTGTAGTCACCTTTACCAAAATACGACACTGGCTCGTGTGGAGAATAAACACTAGCGTTGACGAGTAACAGTGCTCCCTTGTTTGAATTCATGGATTGTTCATGTCGATAATAAATATTGTAACTGCATTGTTGAAAAATGGCAGTCGAGCATCTGAAGATGAGCGAGTGAAAAGATTTCATTCCGCACTTTGAGGAATGTCTGCAGACGCCTCAGCTGATTGGCTGGAGATAGCAGCTCAGTGTGACCTTCAAATATGCACACACACAAGCCACACACAAGCGCTACATTAAATAAATGAAACACCTGCAATTGATCCGCTTCCATTTCGTCATCCCCAAACATCTCATTCCAGGTTTCTCGGTCATTAGTCGGGAAACGAGCGTGACCTCAGCGCCGCCTCGTTCTCCATCTTTCTCCCCGGCGACACCGCAACAACCTTCGGACATTTAAAAGCTTGTCTCGACGACGAGACTCTCCGACGGCGCTAGCGATGATGAAACAATATGCTGCCCGTTTACCGTCATTATGAGCAAAAGTGCTCATGCAGAACCTGTATGTTCTTATTTTTTACACATGAGAATTCGAACTTTACACAGGCTAACGAATAGCATCTATTTAAGCAATGCCTATTTGAACACAAGTAGTGCAGCAACACACACAGACAGACAATATAACAGTACTCGCGGGCGTATATTCTTTATCTTCTGCAAAAAAAAAAAATGACTGCGTCACTCTTCATTTACCTTGCATGAGCTAGCTTAGTTAGCTAAGCGTATTCTGTACAGTCGTGATATGTCGTAATAAAAACTGCAACACAATAGCGACGGCTAGTTAGCGTGCAGGGAGAATTTAGGGCCTGTTGTAACTAGGATGTGGGATGAGGGGGGGGGGGGGGCTTCGGGGGGTGCGCCCTGGCCCACTTCCTCCCTGGCTGGCCATGGCGGTGACCATTAAGTAAATGCTTGCTAGCACTGTAATGGCGCGTAAGAGGCTCACAATGGACGCGCTATAAATCGGCGGTGGCGGGCCGACATAAATATCTCCCCCCCTCGGGTGTCTTATGATGGTGGGAACAGCCGCTAATCGTGATGTACGCTGCGTCTCGTGTTGCGCAAACGTGATGGAGAGCCCTTTAGCGCCCCCCCAACCCAATCCCTTCCCCCCACCTCAGGGTGGCTCCGGCCTTCCCCCCGCAGCCCACGCAGTTGCCCCCCCCAACTCCCGCCCCCGCCTACCTCCCTCCCTCCCTCGCCATTGCTTTGTGGGCCAGCGGCTGATAGAAATTATTGATTAAATGTGAGCCGCTCAGACTCGGCCAGGCTGTTTAACTCTTGCGAGGCCGCACGGCTGAATAAAAACAACATTGATGTGTATTTGCGCTCTGAAATCACAACATGCAAATGGGCCGCAATTCGTAAAGTTCAGTTGTATTTAACTTTTAAAATCCATTTGCATGTCATTTTTTATTCTGAGCATTTATCTATTGAGGTACAAATTTTGCATTTTAAATGAGAGCGTGCATGTTTACAAAACAATCTTGAATGATAACAATTAAAAAAATGAGCAATAGGCCGCAAGTGAACCCGCAAATCGGACTTTGCGCAGCCCTCATTTTGCATTTTCATCCTTTTCCAATCGCCACGTCCTTCACTCGGAGAATTCGTCCCGACGGCCTCTTCCAAACACTCGAGGGTGTCGTGGCGTATATAATTGAACCGCGGCTTAATCCCGAGCTCACCGGCGGCTCGTCGTGTTTGGACAAACGACTCGGCAGATAAACGCTTATTTGACAAAACAGCACGGGCGAGAGAGGAGACGCCTTCCTCGGAATGCTAATTCCCGTCTGGAAATGGCGGCCGAGGCGAGGCGAGGCGAGCTGCTCTTTCCCATGGTAATCAATACGCACTTGTAATTATACAAAAGCGGGATCGGCCACGAGGAAGGAAAAACAACAAACCGCCACCTCGGCAACATTCTGTGAAGAACAGCGTTCTACTGGGGATCCATTTGGAACCATGAGGAAGAAAATTCCATCTTTTTTTTCTGAACATGGAACATCATCCATTCTTTCTGCTATTTGGGACATCGTTTCATATGAGAAACGTCATTCCACGTTTTTGTACGCACGTGTGTGTGTGTTCTCACCCTCCAGCCGAAGCGAGGCCATTCTCTGGAACTCGGGCTCCTGCAGCCACCGGGACATCCTCTTGAAGGTCTCGCGTCCGGACTTGAGCTTGGCCCAGGGTTTGGGGTTCCTCAAGAGGTCCGAGAGCGTCCCCTGCGAGCGGCACAGGACCCGCTCGGCAAAGATGGCCTGCGGGATGCTGTAGCGCTTCAGCTCCGTGATGATCCTCTGCGCCACGTCTCGGGTGTTGATCTCCTCGCCGCCGCCCCCGCCCCCTGGGGAGCTGCCACCCAGGCCGCCGTCCCCCTGGGAAGATGAGAGGGAATGCAGGTGGTCCACGATCTTGGCGGCCTGCTGGCCGGGGTGGTGGTGATGGTGGTGGGCCTGGTAGTGCTGGCTGTAGATGTGAGGGTGGTGGGCCGCCCCGTCCATTTTGTTCAGCTGGTGCCCCATGGCCATGTCGCCGGCGCCCAATCCCGGGGGCGACATCTCCCGCCCAAAGTCCGAGGTCCTGCAAAAGAGGCTCCCGCCGTGGACGTCGTAACCGCCGTGGAGCATCTGTCCGCCGCCTCCGCCCCCGCTGTTGGGACTCCCGTAGCCGTGCATGGAGCCCAAACCCGAGGAGGGCGGCGTCATGGCGAGATCTTTGGCGTAAGGGTTGTAGAAGTTGGCGGGGAGGCCGCCGCCGCGATCCTCGCGCATCAGCGTGAAACTCCCGATGACGTTGCTGACGGGGAGACAGGGGTGGTGGTGATGATGATGGTGGTGGAACTTGTCGTCGAAGGGCTGCAAGGGGGTCAGCGTGGTGTAGGTGCTCCCCGACGCCGACGGGGAGTCGCCGCTGTAGCCCAGCGCCGACATGGAGTGCTCGAAGGTCGGCGGAGGCGCCCGCGGCTCGGCTTCCAGAGGAGGCCCGGCGGCGCCCAAGGGGGGCCGGGGGAAGGCGGCCGAGAGGTCCCGCGAGTGAAGCTCGGTGTGGCCGTGCAGCGACATCTCTCCCAGACTCCCGTCCATCCCGGATGGATTTATCGATGAGTGGGAATGTATTGATTTGCGGCGGCTAATTAATGATGTGAGCGCCGTTAAATACTTCCTCGTACTCCCACGTCACCCACAGGAAGACCCTCTTCAAGCGTCCTTTTGTGCCTGGATGAAATAACAGGACAGTTACACAGTGCAAAAACCGACATTTTTTGTCATTTTTACACCAAAGGGGTGCAAACCTAAGCGTTGTTTACATCATGTAATTGTTTTGGAAAAATTACTAAGCCCAATCGTTCCGAATTGTTTTTGTTGCTACCCCTTTGCTTGTCTTCCCTTTATGACACCCTTGGCACACATATTTGTTGAATTCAGTTAAGACGTCGTCACATGGGCTCGGCAGCCGTGTCTCGTAACTCAAACAAGCGTTCACAACTGCAGGTGAGCTGGAGTCAAGCCATGGTACACCAGGGACTGCTCACCAGCCAATCACGTTGCTTAAAAGACCCAAAAGCATTCACATTGTGGATAATTAGCATCAAGCTCACACTTGCATTTTGTATGTGAAATTAAGGTCGCAGGTGAACTGGATGGAGCCTGTCCTTGACTTTTGTTTGGCAAGAGAAGTGGGACACACTCTGGATGGATTGATTCATTGATTGATTGCCACTCAATCAAGGCACAAATGGACAAACAAGCACTAACATGGACGCAAAGCAGTCAACAGAAGCTGCCTGTTTTTTGGAATTGGGATGAGATGCGGGATTCAAATGGTGAAAGTCAGAAATCTGAGGCAAACGTGTTAAGCACTACTCCAGCATTCCAACAACAAAACGAGCACGTTTCACACCACCGCGTCCGAATCCCTTGTCTCGCGCACGCGCTTTTTCCCCTCAAATATTGAACCACATTTATTGGTACTTGGGGGGTAAAAATGCGGACAAATGTTCATAATAATGAATCAAAATCAAGCGATTCTAATTAAACAATGAATCAAAATGGTGCGTTCGCGGTCTTACCTTCAGCGCGCGTCCGCGACTTCGCCTGAGCATCTCCTGCATTGAGCGACGTGCACACGCACGGTCCGAAAACCTCCGTCAAGCTTTTTGTGTTCTCCACCCCCCCAAAAAAAGATACATATGCCTTTAATCCTTCGTTTTCTTCTTCCCCCAATGGTAATTTTGCTCCGCGTTCGCCCGCGTTGGTTTTAGCAGCTCCGCGGTGCTTTTTCTTTCATTATCTGCCGAGATCTTCCTCCTCCTCTTCCTCCTCTTCTTCGCTCTGCCAGCCACTTCATCGATCTCAGCACCAACTCTTTCTCCTCCTCCTCCTCCTCTTCTTCCTCACCCCCACCCCCCCACCCCTTCCTCCCCACTGTTCCCCCTCCCCTCGGTGCGTCACCACGGCCTTAAAATCTGACAGATGTGCGATGAAATTCCTCCTCCAATTAACCCTTTCTCTCCAGGGTGTGTGTGTGTGTGTGTTACATCTCCACCTCCATGATGAGCCCCCTCCCCTTAACCCCCCCCCACGCACACACTTATCTTAAGTTAAGTCCGTCCTTCTCATCCTTCTCACTCCAAAATCTCGGATCCAAGCGTTTAAAACCTCTTGAAATGCACTCTCGTCGAGACACTTGCTTAGGTACACCGTCCGATGCTCATGGAGGGAGAAAATGGTCTTTTCTTTCTTTGAAAAATAAATACATTTATTCAACGGTATAATATTTTTGGTCACCCAAATAATTCATAGTCGGCGTTGATTAATTTAGTGCTGCATGTGTCACTTACATCAAATATATATTTTTTGTCCCTCGTATTAAATAGCATAGATCTGTGTACCTAATTTAGTGACCAGTGTGAAGCGCCTCCATCTATAATTGCATTATCATTTCTAAGACAAAGGGCGACCGACGCATTGGAGCTCTCACTTGTTCACACCATGCATCTAATTTAATACAATATGTGCAGATAAATAAAAATAATATATAATATAGTGTATATTATACATAAGAATAACGCTACTTAATTTATTATCGACATTGTGTTCTATTTGTAATATTTTGGACACACACAATGACATGTACAATATGGATTATATACTTATATATGATGTACATTTATATACATTTGATTTTATTATGACTAATATAAAAAACAGT
Organism: Syngnathus floridae; assembly: GCF_059516105.1. Taxonomy (NCBI): domain Eukaryota; kingdom Metazoa; phylum Chordata; class Actinopteri; order Syngnathiformes; family Syngnathidae; genus Syngnathus; species Syngnathus floridae. The sequence goes on along the minus strand of NC_142422.1, from coordinate 1,517,788 downwards.
ATAAAGCATTATTTTATTAGCCATTTGTAATTTTTTTAAAGGCATATTTTAGGGATGATTCCGCCAATGAGCTTTTTGCTGACTTGCTGCTTTATTCTGTTGTGTATTAGAATTTTCCTCATCGTAATCATCAAGTCTTTTTTTTTTTTTCACACGTGATCATTCAATCGACGCTGCGCGTGCACAGCAGATGCCGTGCGATCGATCCGCGTGCATGTGCACCAAGGGGCGTGCACGCGCGTCCGGGCCTACAGGGAGAAATAGATGGTTCTGGAAAGCTTCATGATGGGGATTGGGGTTCAAAGTTCAATCACAGTAACTTCGAACATGTAAGTTATGGGTCATATTTAAATAATTTTCAATTGAATTGGATGATCGATGAGTGTTAGGTTCCCCCTATTGGCCGAAAGGTCAGGAAGACGTCTGCGTGACGTTACACGGAGAACAAACAAATATTTTTGCGGGGATTCATTTTGTCCTCGGATTTTATTACAATTCAAAATTTATAGTGAAACAACGGAACAATAATCGTTTATCATTCATCATAAATGATCATTTATTATGCACATGCAAGTGCTGCAATTAAACGCAGAGATTGCTAAAAAAGGTGTTTTTACACGTTATATTCAAATCTGCAAAGTTGCTATTTTTAACCATACCGTGTATTGATTTTATATTTAGCCTATCAATGTTATTTTCACATTTATCAATTAAGGCAGCCTTTTTACCGATTCCTGTTAATCTTAATATTCACATTAACACGTGTTTTTACACACACGCACACACACACACACACACACACACACGCACAAAAAAACACAAGTTATTACAAGCACTGACTTTATTGTCATAATAACCAATTGAATGACATATATTAATTTTTTGTGGCCTTAAATGCAACAAAAGAACTTTGTAAAACTAAAATAAAATCTGTGCAATTCATCAATAACATTTCCAGTCGGCAATCATGATCCCGTTCACTCCACTTTATTTATGCACAAATGAAACGTATTTTTATTGTATTTCATTCTTTTTAGATTTTACAAGCACAGCAGTGGAATTTAAAGTTGACTTGCTTTGTGATTAAACAACATACACACATCTCTTTAAAAAAAAGTGAATAAATATAAACACCTTCAATACGTCTATTATTCCCATGCATTCAAATGTTACATTTGACTTAGAATTTAAAATTATCCGTCAAAAAACGATGAAACAACGAAATGACATGTCAAAAGTGAGCAGAAAACAAATTTAATTTGCTGTAAAATAAAATGCATCGTGCAAGAATGAACGACAATAGAATTGAAACAAATAATTACACTCAACTGCTTTATTAATCCAGATTCCAGAAGTACATTCAATATTAATTCAATATTATTACGTCAAAAGAGACATTTGCATTTCTTTCGTTAAATCAAACATTCAAGAATATCCTCCATTTCCCTTCCAGCCCTTATTTTTGTTTTTTTTAAATGTCTTCTGCTTCACTGAGCAATCAATAAAACGGCACGTGCACGCGCGCACACGCACGCGCCAGTCAATATGTGAATTAATTGCACTGGATTTCATGTAAGAAAAGGAACAAACGGAATCGCCGAATATTTTTGGGGGGAGTAAATTCTCGTGACTTCACACTTCTATTGATCAGCTGAGAAGGGAACTTAACTGTGATTTACATTTTTAAAATCAATAAACTCCAAAAAGACGGCCCAAAAACAAGCTTCAAACAAAAATATCACGACTCGTTTTTACATTTTAACACACACACACGCGCGCGCGCACAGACACAACTACAATGTCTAAAAAGACCCGCAACTTTATTTGAATGCATTCAGATCCGTGTTTTTTTTTTTTCCTCAGTAAAGCTCGCGCACGCGCTCACGTGCTTCGATCGATCGATCAACTGCTGCTGCAAAATAACATCAACCAAAAATTCATATTTAGAAATATTTAGGTGATTTTCGTTTTTACTCGTCGCGTTTCGTTTTTTTTTCTTTTCTTCAATTCATTGTAGTACTACAGCATCTTTTTTTTAAACTCATGTATAATCCAAAATATTGATTTATGGGCTGTCATTATTTCAATTTCATCTTTCAACTAACATGTAGCTAAATAAATTGGTCAAAATATTAGAAAATTATTAATAAGGCAAATCCTAGTGTTCTTTTATTGTGCAGTACAGATTTAAATAAGCACAACAATCAACGAATATCTGTCTAATCGTGTCAAAAAAGTGAAAAAGGCACTCTTTTTTTTTTTTCCATTTTATTTGTGTACCTAATGAAGTGGCTAGACTCTAAGCCTGTGTGTGTGTTGAGAGCGCAAGTATTAATATTCAGCATATTGATCCATGCATGTTAAACAGCTTCTATTTGTCCTACTACTATTTTCATAGAAGATGCGAGATCCATTTGCAAATGACGTCAAATTGTGTGTGTGTTTCCAGCTTATTAAATATGGAAATTCAATAAAAAGTTCATAAGATTAAGCAACGGCAACATTTATCAGCAACAATTTGAATAGTTCACGTTCTGATTTGCTTTCCGCCTCCTCCCCAGTGTATAAAAATAATCAATATTTAGTGAGATTGACACACATGCATAACTTTATTTTATAAAGGTGAGATTTACCTCAGCTTTATAAAATAAAATAAAAAATCTTGCTTCTAGGTAAAATAAAACAAAACAAAAATCCAGTCAAAATGAATATCAATGAAAAGGCTGAAACACAAAAATACACATAGGAGAGCAAATAAAACAAAACCAAAAATAGTCCAATTGAATGAACACAAAAGTCAATTAGAGCATGCTATAAAGAAAAAAAACAAAAAAACATATTGGACATATTTCGCTTGCATCACCATCTAACAAACACATAAATGTAAATGTTGAATGAATGTAACCAAAATATTAGATTACGTCACAAAAGCTGGTCAAGACCAACATAAACAGACACTGTAGCATGCTAACAACTGATTAGCTGCAACGAACATACTGTATATATTTCACCCGCGTCACCAGCCAATGAGTTAACACAAACGTCAAAGTAAAATGAATATAGTATATACCTGTCCGACATTGTTACAAAAAGAGAAATGAACAGGTTAAGGCCTACACATGTCTACAAATACAGAATTATGCTAACAACACGCAAGCTGTCTGGTTAGCTGAAATTAGCATGTTGGAAGTGTTTCACTCTTTTCATCACCACTGCAGTGCAAGAAGACAATTAAAATTAACATATGAAATATTACATTAAATACAAATCAATTTGTGTACAGAAACTGCAGCATGCTCATAATTGATTACCTGGAAGTAACATATTGGATGTATTACGTATTTTATATGGATAGATGTCAATGCTAAATGAATATCTCTAAAATATTATATTAAAAACAGATTAGTCTTCAGAAAAATCAACATGTAAGGGTCAATGTGAGCAGACCCAACAGCATGCTAACACACAAGCTAATTGGTTACATGCTAGTAGCATATTGGGCATATTTCACCTGTCTGCCCTGCCACCAAGTAAACAAATAGATCAGTGTTAAACAAATATATTTCAAAAACATAACATTAAGGGGAAAAAAAATCGGATTTCATTGAACATGGCAAGGGCAATATGAGTACAGACAATGTAGCATGCTAACAACACACATGCTAACTGGTTAACCTGTAGCATACTGGATATATTTCACCTGTGTCGAACATGAAAGTCAATGTTAATTAAACGAACATATCTTTACATCATTAAATTTGAAAACGTAAACATGTCAAGGGTTTGCCGCATGCTAACTGGATCATCACGTATTGGACATTTTTCACCTGCGTCAGCAGCCAAAAAAGTAGTGAACACCCCCCACCCGCCTGTGGAGCAATGACGAATATTTCAAGCGCTCCTTTGGGTCATATAAAAAGTCATTCCTCAAAGTGTTTGGCCTCCTAAGGCCTTCCCACCCTTCCTCCTCTTTTTTCCCCCTCTCTCTCCCACCTTTTCCCGCATCCTCGTCTTGGTCATGGCCGCATGCGTGCGATTATTCCCGTTTTGCTCCGCATCTAAAATCCGCTCTCCGTGTGCGTCCGAGGCGAAGTGTGTGTGTGTGCAGCCTGGTGCACAACTCCTTCCTTGCTTCCTTTCCTTCCCCTCCCTCTCCATCGCTCCCTCCCTCTCTTTAATCAGCATGTTAATAAGAAAGGTAACTAATCAATAGATTCAATGGCCTGGATTGATACCATCTCCATCCGCGCACCCCCGCTCGTGCTGCAACACACACACACACACACACACAAATACGTAGACGCGGGGGAAATCCGTTGTAAAAACAAGAAAAGTTGACAGAATTAGATATTTAGAAATATGTTGTGAGATTCTGCCTTCAAATCTGGGTTTAACCTGCAAGTTATTTCAAAACATGTTTGAAAGAAATAATGAAGCAGCATAGTGGAGGAGTGGTTAGCACATCCGCCACGCAGTTTGAAGGTTCTGGGTTAGAATCTTTGGCATGTTCTTCTAGTTGGAAAGGAGAACCTCCTGATTTTTACTTTGAATCGTGTTGGGCAATTTAATGTTTGTGGCTGAAATGAAAAAACATTTTCTCGGGATGATTGCTTCTTTGAAGGAGGTCCTCCAGTTTGTCCATCTTGAGAATTTGACCAGATGAGAATCATTTTGGATTTGCGGAAGGCTTGAGAATTTGGAGCTATCCTCAGAAGACGAACAATATTTGTTTTGGGATTCTTGTCAAGACACACTCGGGTCCTCTTCCGCTTCATTCATCTCCGGAATCTCACTTCCTGGTTGATGCGCAAGGTCTTTCCCGTTCAGGCCCCGAGGCCCCGGCCATGCTTCCGAGTCGCAGGGGAGGAGAATATTTAAGAGCGGCGGCGGCGGCGGCCTCGCTTAGGGCCAAAAAAAAAAAGACAGAAACATCAGTGGCGCTACCAAAGCTATCATCCTTCTTCACCCCTCAACATTTTATTAATAGACTGAAAAGTTCTCCCTCTCCTCGGGATATGAAGCTCCCTCACATGAGAAGCATGGCACGGGATGAAGGCGGATGGAGCAGTGAGGTGGCCCAACTGGAGCTGCCGGTGACCCTTCGCAAGCCCCCCCCCCTCACTCCCCCCTCCCTCGCTGTGCCTTCTGGTAAGTTGGCTGGCAGTGTACAGTGGGATGTGTAGATCTTTTTACATTCATCTCCCTCTTTACACCCCCCCCCCCCACCCTCCTCTTCTTCTGGATCATTTTTCAGCGGCGGCCGAGCGATCGATATGTAGAAGAGCGAGCGTCGTGCTGGCTGGCTGGCGCTATCATGTATCACGGTGGAATATGGCCTATAGATTATGGACACTTCATGTTTACAGAATTATTCTTTTGTTCTGGGGTCTTGACAGTACTCTGGAGGGGAGAAAATAAAAAGTTTGCATTTTTTACGTTAGCGGCTAACAATAGCGGCGACGGTAAAAATTACTCAGTAAGAAGAAAAAAAAATACAGGCTTTGAATTTGTATTTTTTGTACTCATTTATACAAAACCAATTTAAATAGCTAGCTGAAAACATGCTAAATTAAATTAGCTAGGAACTTTTAATCAAGCAATCAATCAAAACTGTAACTGCTGTGTCATCCACCACCGAGGAAAATATTTTTGAAAGTACCGTTTTCAAACGGAGGGATTCAAATGATGTTATGTGAAAAAAAATACTTAAGCACGTGGAGAAATGAAGTATTTTTACTTTTGTTACCTCTGGCCAGCGCCGATCAATAGTTCATATAAGCTGGCTCTGGATAACCACCGTAAACATTTGCAGTTTCTTTCAAGGAGCACTCAGCACACTCAGCACTGTCCATAAAGGCTTCACACTTTTATTTGGCCGTAATGGCGGGAGAGCAGGTAAAAAGATGGCGGCGCTCCGCTCTGCTTTGCTCTGCTCTGCATGTCGGCAGGCGGGCGGAATCCCAAAGGGGTCCGGATGGAGAATGACCAGTGCCCCCTCCTGACCCCGAGCGCCGCTGTCACCCTCCATCACCCCGCTCTCCATCTCGGACGGTGCGGTCACCTAGCAACCGGGGCCAGGGTTCGCCGCTCGCGGACCAGAGGCTATTGGGAAATCAATCGATACGCCTCGGCCCGAGCGAGCGAGCTGGCCGGCGCCGCCCCTCCTTCAATCCTCCGCACCCTCCCCCCACCTCAGCAAGCCTTGTTACTCCCAAATGAAGACGATGCAGTTTTCCACACGTATGCGCATTCATCCTCTCTCCTTCCACCTGATGCTGTCGGCGCTAGCTCTTAATGGGCTAGCACGACTCGCATTGCTAGCGTGAAAATAGTTTTGCTCTGAGGATGATGGGGAAAAAAAATCGGGTTTTTGGCCTTGTGAGGATAGATCGGAAATTTGATCGTTATAGTGGATGGGTCGGTACTACTGATTGTGGAGGCCTTGCGCCGATTAGATGGATCTGGCAACACATGACGTCAAAGGTGAAATCTGATTGGATGAAAAAAAAAGCGAGAGAAAAGGTCCTGACCGCTCACTCCTGATATAAATAAAGCAGAGGTCCGCTGTTCCCGGACAAGAACAGGCTGATGTATCTTTCCCGACAGCGGTCCAGCTGATTTTGGATCAGGAGGCAGCGGTCCTGCAATTAATCAAATTTCACGCCAGCTTTTTCTTTCATGAGGACCGAATCGAATCGCTGACTAGCCGCTTTCTCGTTTCTGGAATTCTCAGCACATTCGAGCACTTTGGTGCAATAACTCCGAGCAGCAGATCATCCGGGTCGGATGGTTCCGCTTGTGTTTCTGAAACTCGGGAGTCGGTGAGCCGTGACTTGGGGCTCCGCAAAATCATTTGCAAAGCTCTGTTATGATTATGACCTATCGTGACGGAAATTCCGGGGCCTTCCAGAAAGTAGCGGCGAGGGCTAGAGATACAAAATGGACCTTAGGACATATCAGGAATATCGAAACGAAGATACCCCTACTCTTAAAATACTCTTAAAAATACATATAATGAAAATAATAAAATAAATAATTATTACAATAATAAAATAATTAATCAAAATATATTAAAAGTAATAATAAAATATATAAATACTTAAAAATACTCAGCACCCTCAACTAGAGGAGGATGGGTCAGTGCCATCACTTTAAAACAGAAGGCAGGTGGAGAAGGGGGTGATGATGAAAGGACGGGGGAAGGACAGAGGAAGACGAAGAGGAGGAGGAGGAGGAGCAGAGCTGAGCAGTGGCAACAAACCAGTGCTAATCTCTTCTTCGATCAGAGCCCATCAGAGTGGACAGCAGCTAAGAGCTCAAAGAGGGCCTGCTGCTCCATCTGGACATTAACAAACAACCTTTAAGGGGCTTGCTTGGAACATCTGACTGCTCCCAGATCCCAATCTCTGCTACTGTGTCTATTTCCCCAAATCTCAACCACAGCGGCCCATTTTGAAAAATCTACTTTGCTGTCAGCACAGGAGCAAAAACAGCATCTGGAATGGCTTCAACGGACAATCGTTCATTTCATTACAGGCAACCAAATGAAATTCCACAGCTTATCTTCACGTTAATGTCATCATGTCAGAGATAATGTCATTCCGAAGAAATCTTTGATAGTCTCTTGACATTTGAGGAGAAAATTCAACATGGGGGTCATTTTGATGGCAGACAGCTGCAGTGGCCCCACCTTGAGATGGGCCCACTAAGAAGATGATGCTCGCTCTCTCTTTTGGAGGGCCCCCAGATGGTCATCCAGCACGTGGCTGAAGCTGGATTTGCCAAGTGACCTCCTCCCAACTCCCAGCTGGAAACTGTGGCCAGGTCACTGATCTCTGAGCCTCTCGTGACCCCCGCTGACCCCCCTCCTCCAAGCCACCACTAAACTTCTCCTTTTTAGGACCAGCTGCCATCGTAGTGGTAGACCCACCAAGGGAGTGTCCAGCTGCCCTCTCGGAGTCCGCTGGCCTTTCACTGGACACCAGAGACCCCGAGGGGGTGGGGCATAGAGTAAAAAGGATGGGCTGGACCCCTACAAAAAATAAGAACCTTTGAGGGAGGGGGGGGGGGGCACAGAGGCGTGACATTGACACGCACGACAGAAAAGAAGCTTTTAACCGTAAAAGTGGAACAGCCGCCTCTGGAAATCGGAGGCGACAGTAAATGCGCGTGTCCCTCATTGTCCTCTTTACATGACCAGAGCAAGGAGGCGGGACCAAACTGAAACCAGAGAGCAGAGGGAGGGGAACCAGTTGTACAGTCGGATGACTTGGCATGAGGGTAAAATGGAGAGGGGGGGTATTTGGGGGAGTTGTTTGTACCCTTGTGCCTGGCTGGAACTCGGCTGCTCACCGAGAGAAGAAGCTTCTGGGTTGGCTTGCCTGGAGTCAAGTCGATAAATCAATAGGACACACGTCACTGCAGGCCCAGAGAAGCCACATGAAACTGTCATTGATCGGCATAAGGGGGGGAGGGAGGGGGGGAGAGAAGAGGGGGTGTCGGTGGGGGTGGGGGAGGCAAGCCAGGAGCCCAGGGGTCATCTATCTAATCTCTTACTATTGCATCTCCTGCTCTTCTTCCTCCCCCCTGACCAATGTGGTGGACCGGGAGTCAAAGGCCGGGGTTCTGGCCGGGGTTCTGTTCTCTTCAGAACACCCACAGCTGATTGGGTTCCGTTGCTATGCATCGTGACTCCGCCCAGTGATCAATACGATGCGTGTCGGAGCGGGTGCAGCGCTTTTGGGCTCGCTGATTTGTTTGACTGTTCAACCTTGACCTGGTCGGTGTCTTTGGACCTGACTGTTCCACTTCTTGAGACACGTACACACACTGGCGGACACGCGCTCAGCGGGCTAATTGCCGCCGCATTGATCACGCTTACTCGACCTCAAAATTGGGGTCAAGCACAAAAGAGTCAGGAAGCAACTGCTGATTTCACACCGTCATCTCTGCAACGGCCAACCAATGGTCCGACATTCCCCGTTTGGGCTCCGGCGCCGTCTTTTCAATGACTCGGCTATTAACGTTGTGTAATTTGTGTCATTGTGGAAGTGGACTTTTTTTCCTGACACGTTCATTAGCGCAATAGGTGCTCCGAACGGACAGGTGCAGGATTCATGGCAACCCTCTGTCTTTCCCCGGTAGGGTTGCCATGGAAACGGCTGATAGAGTAGGCTTATCGATCGCCGCGTCCACCCCGACCCCCAATCCCCCCCCCACCTCGCTCCCCGACCCGACTTTTTTTCCGCGGTGATGGGCGTGGATCAATAGTCTGTATATTGTATGCTCCTCTTGCCATGGGAGGAGGAAAGGGGGGGCGAAAAAGGATTGTAAAAATTGCAAGTGATCGTATTTAACACGGACAAAAGCAGATAGGAACGCAAGTGACTTGTTAAAAAAAAAAAAAAAACTAAAGCCTGATTATGGAGGAAAGGACGATGTGGCCGAAGGAGCTTTTTTTTGCGGCGTTGTCACACCGTGTTTGCTCCTTTCATGCCCAAACAGGGCATCCATTGAAATGGTCATCGCAATTAGCCATCAGAGAGGGTCAATTCACCTCTCTGAGAAGGTGGGTGGGTGGGGTGGGGGGTTTGCTGTTGCAGACCTGGGGGAGCTCGTTTAAATCTCGCCCGAGGGTTCCCTCAAGCAAGGGGGTCACGGTTGAAGTCGGCCAAGGTGGGCTCCGCTAGTCCAGGTGTTTCTGTCGCCCCGAGGCACGGTCATCACGATTCCGAGAGAGAGAGGCGCCCATGAAAGGGTGGCGGACACAAAGGCTTTTGAAGACGTGTGGAGAAATTAGCCCGTCAGCTCAGCCATGGTCAACAACCTTGGAAGACACGCCCACCTTTTGCCATAAGCACCCTGCAGCCCCCGCCCCTCCCCTCCAGAACAGCTTGATCCCGAAGCTCACAAGTCATCCTGCCAGTTTTCTACCTTCTTTTACATCTTAAAAAATACAAACATTGTAAAAAAATAAGACTCCCTGAGAAAATATTGTTTTAACTTCACCTGAAGTAAACAACCTATTAACACTGTTAAATTATCCCAAAAAATAATACAATATATATAAAAACATAAATGCATATTTTCATTCCGAATTGTTTTACTTCATATAACATGGCTGTCCGATGTCTGTATTTCTGTATCCAACACTCTTCGAGGAGTGTAAATACAATTGACTTACTTTCTTGCCATCACCCCGGCGAAGTAAAATTAGCCGCGAGCGTGCTAACGAGAAGGGAAAAAAAGCACATCGTCTTAGCTGCACTTAGCCTCACAATACGTCCAAGCTGTGCATTTCTCTTCAAGTACACACACAGCATATTCTATACAATCTCACACACACACACACAGTCAATATGTTTGGTGTTGACGGGGAGGAATGTGCCCCGAGGCTCCCATATAAAATTAGCAGACCATTCCCATGTTGGCTCCCTTTCATGCCCCCGCTCGCAAAGCGCCCCAACGCCAACTGTATCAATAATTCAGCCACAATTTAGCCCAAGCGGGGCCCACATGTTCCAGGTCAGTTGCAACACGCGCTGTCGCCTTTCTGGTCAAACTGTCTCCACACTGACATCTTGCTTTTCTGGATCTGCAAACTGACAGCTGGCCTCCCGTATGCCGAGAGGAATGAAGGTGATTTTGTCATCGTTGTATTTTGTGTTTTGGCTACATAAGTGCCTTGAGCTGAGTTAGCACGTTAGCGTCGGTGCTGTAATTGCAGCCAACAGATTTAAGAACGACAAATCTGAGTTGGAATCCACAAGAGCTCAACCACATAAAAATGGTTTTAGCATTTGTGTGAGAAGAATGAAGTAGAACCCAATGGCAACTGACCATGCCTGGAGTTCAGCAAGGTTCCACTTTGGAACCCTTTGACTTCTACATTTTGGGGCTTGAGCCTAAATTATGTTTAAGTGAGGACTTGAGGTTGACAAGCAGTACTTGACAATGGGTCTCCTTCATTCAGGATTCCTCCTCGGAATCCTCATCGCCTCCATGTCTTTGGGGGGGGATTGAACGGCTCCCCCCACGCAACCAACAACAGGGCACGTCTTCAAGGAGCTTTGGGCTGCTAATCTGCTTGGCTGTAGCTGAGATGGAAATGTGTGGCGGGTGTGTGTGTGTGTTCGAGCGGTTGTATGCACTTGCCCCTCGGCCACACAAAAAGGCCTGGAGACAGCCGAATGCTGCAAGGGCAAGGAAGTCAACCTCTGAAGGCCAAATGCGGCGAATGAGAAAGTTTGTCCTGAGGCCCAAGGTGCTTCCTCATGTGGTCCAAACGGACCTGCTGTGCATAAAATATACATCCAGCACCGGCGGGGATGTACACACACAGACACGCACACAAGCGATGGTCTGCACTGTTTATGCTGGATTCAAATTCTGAATCTCTGAACCGACCCGCAAACCACTTGTCCACCGTGCTGACCGAGAAGCTCATATTTCCCACAAAAACAAAAGAAGACAAATTGTCATCAGATTGTGCCTGTAAAAACCCATGTAGGGTAATGCGATCATCCAAATACAATATGGGGGCCAAAGTATCATTAGACAGCATTTTGCCGTCCACCTAGCAGCGTATCGATACCAAACCACAGGAGGTATCATCGCCATTGATTATGTGTCTAATTCTGTTGGATAAAAGGCGGACGAGAGTCGCTCCGGGCGGGATGAAATAGCAAATCAGATACAAATAAAACGCCACGCAGTTGCTGGGATGAGTTGCTCGGAATGATTACGCCAGAAGAAGACAAATACGTCCAAATGAAGGAGACTGTCCAAAGAAAATGTGGCAGCAGTAATGGCGGCAATAATTCCTTTGGCCAATTTTGGTGGGGTTTTTTCAGACATGTTCACGTCGGCCATTTAGGAGGATCAATAATAGGTTATAGAAGAAGTCCGAACAGGTTAAGTGTTCCTCGCAGAGCAATGTGTGCTAAAAAAAAAAAAAAAAGGACATAAAGCGCAAAAATGATTTAATGCTCTCGGGACCTGGCCGTGCTCGTTCGGCTCCTGATGAGCGGTTGTCGCGATTGGCCTGCACCGGCGTCAATAATTCATCGATAATTTCATTTCAAAAGATGGATACAAACTTGAATGATTATGGCCAGTGAGGTACTTTGAATTCACTTAGCCTTCCGCCCTGATCTTAACGCAGCAAAGCCGAAAAAATACGATGACACCATTTTCAACTCAAATATTAAGCTAGCGAGTTAGCTTAAATATCCAATGTGTCATTTTACCCTTGAGAGCCATTAAAAACCTCCATCGTGCTTATTTTGAAGAATTATTCACAATGCGTCAAAATATAAAGTGAATTGAGCTTACATACTGCTCGTATCTCAAATTTCTGCTCTCAAGTCAAAGCAAGAACTCGAGTTCTTCGTCATCCGTAATGTTCGGGATTACAGCATGTCGATAACGCGGCGAGGAGTTAAATGAGTCGGTCGGCTCGGCGAAGGCCACCTTTCAAGGTCAGCGCCGACACGACGGATGATTCCCGGTCTTGCGTCAAGGTCAAGCGTGACCCAATTTAGAACAACTCCGTAAAGGTTATTTTGAAAAAAAAGATAAATAAGACAAAAACTGTTATGGAACTGGATTTTGTAGTGAATCTCTTCCCAAATTTATCTGGAATAAGTTCACGTAGCAGACAAACGCGGTCCGGCCGGACTTGTTTGTCACAGCTTCACGTGAGGACACAGCAGAGGTCCATTGATTTTGGTCTCTCTGGGGAGCAGAAGGCTTTCCGTGCGTATGGTCGGGCCCGCGTGGTGTCCGGCTCAATGCGGCGCCTCGGGGGCCGCTGTGACAAACGCGCCGTGACCGAGGCGCAAACGCACAAGGCGGCCTTTTGTGAGGCCTCGGCACGTGGCGGGACGCTTTTAGGACTTCAAATTTGAAACTCAAACATAAATGTCATCCTTCACGATCAACGCCGCAGAAGAGGTCAACTATGTTTTTAAACTCAGCTTGAACCTTCAAGGTTCATATTCGAGACTTGAAGCCCACACCCTCCGACACGTGGCGAGAGGATACACTCCGCTCCGAGTCAGTTAGCGCCTCATGCCGATCGTCACGGACAATGGGGCAAGGGCAAGTTTGTCCCGCCCCTTTGCTCCCCCCCCCCAAGGGAGACACGAGCCGGGGGCAGGCCGCTCTAATGGCCCAAGCGTGACATTTAAACCCCTGCCCTGCGGTAGTTTCAGGGGGGCTTTAGTGGAAAGAGGGAGCAGTGAACATAGAGAAAGGAAAAAAAGGGTGTATGAGGCAAGGCTCACCCTGCACACGCGTGCCCCCCCCCCCCCCACCCCCCCTTCAGTTGTGAGCTAGCGGGGGCCCCTATTGTTAGCGGCCTGTCCCCGAAGAAAAGCCCTTTTGCGGAGCAAACAATTCAGCTGTCCACTCGGATCACAATGGAGGCTCATCCCGTGGCTTTTGAGCATCTGCTCGGACCTGCCGACCAGCGTTCGTACTCGCACCTCGGCACGCTAAGTCCCGAGTTTGCCTGCCCACCACCACCTGCTCTCTGCATGGCCGCCTTTGAGGGTTCCCGTTTGCGATCAATAGCGCTGATGAGGACAAACGGACAGATTTTTTTGGGGGGAATGTTTACATCCGAGAAGCCAACTGTATGAGCTGAGCGTGACGCTTGTGTGAAGAACAAGAAACAGGCAGGAGTTGTCTCCGAGGGCCTCTGTCTCAAAGCCTCTTGCGTTGCCCACTATCGCCCCCTGGTGGAGCGACACAATCAAGGCAGTCCACCATTAAAAAAAAATTTGCAAAGTAGCCAATTCCAATTTGCAGGAATGCTGATATTTTTTACCTTCATGTACTTTATATTTAAATCAAATATCATATGTACCTCTACTGAAGCATTTTTAGACCACCTATTGTGTGTTAGAACATTTTTCCAGGAGAATATCGGAGTGCTTTAGCAGATTTTCCGGTGCGCCCACTCGAGCGGGGGTGCGCTAATCAGCTCGCAAACATTTGCTGCCCTTCTGGCAATGTCAAAGGGGTCACAGTTCTTGAGCTGGATGTCCACTGCATTGCTGCCGCCACCCCCCGAGCCCCCCCCCTCCTCGGGGGCCCACGGGCCCTGCAGGCACAATCACAGAGGCTGCCTTTAATCTCCGCTGAGCCTGGACTGAGTCGAGCTGGCTGTCCATCAGGCCTTGACCGCACGCCGGCTGCCGGACCGCCGCTATTGACCGAGCCGCGCGGCGCCGCGCTCTGATTGGTCAACTGCCGTGTTTGCGCAGCTGATTGATCGGCCTGCGCTGCCGGCTGAACGTGTGTCCCTGAATTTCATTTCAGAATTCATTTGCGGCCAGCGCTTGTGTGTAGAAATGAAATGTGCGAGTGAAGGATTGTGGGTGAGGACGGGCTATTGTTGGACCGCAGAGGAAAAGTACAAGACGGCGTTAAAAGTTGCTCGTATTTACATCGTGTGGGAGTGCCGCGTGATCTCCCGCGTTGCTTTTACGTTGATGGATTTTATGTCCGTTTTATATTCGTGTGTTGTTCCCGTGCACGTCGCTGTTGTAAAACTGGACTTTCCCCGTGGCGGTTCTAATAAAGTCTTATTCCAGGAGGGCTTGTATCGCATTTCAGCCTCTCGCAACTATTTCTTGGCTCGTTCACGCCCTCTGCTTTACGCCTGTCGTCTTAATAACGTTGCGCACGCGCCGCCGAGAGACAATAAAATAAACGCGGCGCTCCCTCCACACAATGCCGTGAGCGGCCATTTGATGGAGTCCCCCACCCCCAGACAGCGAAGGGGCTGCTGCTTGGATATGCATCACAAAGGCTTCCTGCGGTATTGATCGGCAGCGGGTTTGGCCAGTCTATCAGCAAATGTTCCTCTCTCCGGGAAAAACAATAGGAGATTAAAAACGCGCAGCTCGGCCGCGGAGGAGCTCAAAGGTCACTTGTCCTCACGTATAATCCACTTTCACTTAACGGCTTCATTTTCACTACTCGGCATGCAAATGCTGCTTGTTTGGTGACTTTAGTGCTCGCTGACTGGTCGGAGTGCAAAAGAATGATGGATTGAATTGTAGCGATATACTTTTTAGTTTTCCTGATTTTTTTTCGGGGGCTGAAACATCTCGCTCAATTTTTGCTGCGTGAGCAAAAAAATGGTGTCGACAACGTTGACATCATCGACCAACTACAGGAACAGCAGTCAGTAAAAACAATTTGAACTTGTCATTTATGGCAATGCTGACCTGCAGAAGTCAAACTTGCGGAGACAACATTTCAAAATGGTACAATAACAGACAGTGAGAAGCTCACAAATACAACAACCAGAAGAAAAGAAAAGTCTTCCAACTGCTAACGCAACAAAGTTCACGTGCGGTATTTTAAAATACCTCACAGGTGAGCAAATGCGGGGGAAAAAAAGAGAGACGAGCTTACACGTTCGTTTTGGATTCGCTGAACTTGCGTTTCTTCACAGGTACCTCCTGACTGTTGGGGATGGTGTACTGGTGAATCTGATGGTAGAAGATTTGAACAAGTGAGCTGACAGGCGGCGATAACACAAGAATGTGTCCTGCTTACCATATTTTTCTTGACAGGTGCTTGCTTTCTTGTGCCCGTCGTTGCCTTTTTCTGGTGCTGACAGAAACGTGCGGCACCGTGTTAGGATCACCTTAAATGACTTTACGAAAGGTCTCGCACGTCGAAATCTTGATCGACAGTCTTACGTCATCAGAAGAAACCACCCTGTCGTGGCCTTCGCGTTCTATTTTTGCACAGGAACCTTCTTGTCTTCCGCACATTTGTTTGTGTCTTTAATTCTTGAGACAGATAATATTTGGACTTACCTTTGAGGTCTTCTGCTTTAATTCTTACACACAATTTCTGAGGAGCCTTCATTTTAAATTCTTACTCTTTTTTTCTCTTTGGCAAAAACATTTCTCTTTTTCTTTTTTATTGAGATGACTAGCGCAAATGAGAGAATGCAAGGATACACTAACCATGGTGTGTTGAATGACGCGTCCGCTCCTGGTGGTCATTGTGGACGTCTCCATGTCAGATGTTCTTTTCAGCACATCAGTCTCCATCTGAGAAGAACCCTTCTTACCACCACTTTTGAATCCTACAATTTTTTGTAGCTGCTTTTCATTCACACTTTATGGAGTATTTTTTAAATCTCGTGTTGTGTCGCTGCTGAGTTTAAGGTTTGAAATGTCCCACCCCCCTTTGATGAACCGAACTCGTATTTCTTGTCAAGCATCCTTTCATGAGCAACAGCGTATGCGGTAGTGATGACAATGACGATGTCACGCTCACCGTTTTAACCTCACAAGTGTTCTCATGGCAGGTCAGCTCAATCTCTTGTGCTGATGAAAAGGAAAAAAGAACATAAGCCAGTGTGAAGTCTTTTTTTTTTGTTTTGCAACTTCCAAGGGAGCTCGCTAAATTTGATCCATTTTTGATACTTGCAAAAATGGGTGCATTTTTCGGGCATGACAACAGGATAGAACAATAATGTAATAATAATAACAATAGGAGGGCTGTTGCTTTGGCCCTAATTAATAAGAAACACGAACAAGATTTTACCTTCATTGTCTATTTTGTCGCTTTGGGGCGTGGTGTCCACATGTTCACTGAGAGACTCCTACAGGTGGTGAGATTAGCAAACATACGATGTCATTTTTCGTTGACAGCAAGTGGCAAAATGGCCGCCCACTAAGAGTGCCTGAGTGAAAAAGTCACCTGTGACAGGCTCCCGTCACGTTTTAGCCGAAGGCACCATCTGTTTCTCTTTCTTGTGCTCTCCTCCACCTGTGGACAGGAAGCATCAGATGTTACTGTCGGTCCCAGGAGGTGTGTGGTTCCCGGCACTCACCGGCTCCAGCCTGTGTCTCTCGGTGACCATGTCCAACTTGAGCGAGTGGAAGGGCGTGGCCACCTCGCCCATGGTCAGACTCACCGGCTCCCGCTCAAACACCAGCATGTTGTCATCAGCATCCTTGAAGCCCGGTGGCTGGTAGTCCTGCGGCGTAACTGAGCGCACGGCGTTCCGATCAGAATTTAAACGAGAGATCCATGCTAATTGCTAAGATAATCTAAAAGAACCGGAGCCATTTACCATCATCATAGTAGGTCAGCGTCATATTCAGGAAAGCTTTGTTGGGCAGAGGGCCGAGGTTCTGCAGAAGCAGGTAGAGCTTCCTCACCAGCAGTATGCTGGCCTTCTTTGTGTTGCCGAAAGACACGGCAAGATCCTTGTTTTCGGTGCTGATGGGAAAAGAGCTAGAATGAGCGGACGGACGGGTGAGATTGATTTTGGGTCATGTTGCTCTTCAAAAAATAACACCTGGCAAAGTCCAACTGAGCCCCTTCTGTGTTGTACTGAATCCTAAATTGATAAAACTCAGTCACGTTCTGAAAAAGGAGACATGTCAGATGCGTTACAATCCTGTCAAGTGGTCAACGTCGTTTGTTGTGCCATCACCTTACCTGAGGGTTGTCGGGCTCTGACGAAACCTGCAAACGTGCCGGAAGTTGACGTAAAATGGCCATTGACATGACTTAATAATTTCATCGTCACAAAAAAGAAACTTACTGTGATAATGACGGTCTGCAGCTGGAGGGGAAAACAAATGAGGTTTGATATGATGCAAAATGTTCAAATGTGAACCAAAGGATGAATATTGTTAAATATGTCTTACGTATTTCATCTGAATGGCATCAAAGCATCCCATAATCCTTCGGAGGGGAGCAGAAAGAGTCATGAGCAGAGACATTCCGACATGCCTCTTGTTTGTAAGTGGAAAAATGCAGACATTTACCATTTGACAAGCTGACAGGCGCCCGGACAACTGCGTTCCTCTCTGAGGATCATCACTCTCTGATCTGTGGGAAGAAACTTGTTGACTGAAATTAAACACTTAATGAAACATTCATCGTTTTATCGCACCCTCTATTGACCGACCTTCAAAATATTTGATCCCGTAGGCTCCCTCGGGGAAAAGTCCTCGAAGGTACATGATGCCCGACACGCCTATGGCCAAAAGATTTTTGATGACAGTGATAGACTGCCGCTCGGACACAACCTGATTGGGGATCAGGTGAGTGTTCTGCGGAACAAACACACACTTGTTTATTCACACAGAACCCACAGCGTGTATGCAATACCCATATAGGTTTTATTATTCAATGGCATATAGATTATATTATTTAATGGCTTTAGTACTTCTAAATAAACAAAAAAGCATCACATTCATGATTGATTATAGATTTGATTAAGTTGCTTCATTTAAATACATTACTGTTAAACATGAGGTCCTTATTGATTATATTTACCTTAGATGTTCTTATTTGTTGTACACATGTCATATTTTCAGCGAAACAGAACGTAAATCGAGATCTGGGGGGAAAAAAAAACAAGATTTAATGAACAAACACAGATTAGCTCGTTACGTTGGTTTAGCAAATTAAGCGAACACATGAAGTAACTAGTTATAACAGTTAACCGTTCTAAATTAATCATTCAGCACTTGTGTATTTTATTTACACATGTCATATTTTCAGCGAAACAGAACGTAAACAGAGATCGGGGGAAAAAAAAGATTTAATGAACAAATACTGATTAGCTCATTACGTTGGTTTAGCAAATTGAGCTAACACATGAGCTAACTAGTTATAACAGTAAACCGTTCCAAAACTCATTCATCACTTGTGTATTTAGCTAATGAAATTGGACCCCAAAATTATTACGAATATTAAAACGATTAATACAGACGAAGGATGAACTTTACCTGGAGAAAAAGTTCAATTTGAAAATGGTTTCGACTCGGTGAGGAAACCGCAAAACACAACGGCAAATGTAACGTTTGATTGACAGGTAGCAAAAATTAACAAGTGGCCAATCAAGCAAGAGGGGCGGTGCTTTCTTCAGATACTACAACATAATGACACTTAAAAATCACCCTCTCTCGTCATTACATTTTATTTGATGCGTTCATGAAATAGATAAGAACAATTTGTAATTCAAAGTGAATATCCATGATACATTTTTGACATTCAAATCACATTTTGTTAAAGTGGTTTAGCTGTTAAAGGAGCGTTGCGGAGGCGTTGCTTACAGATGTCAATGTCGCTACCCGATTGGACAAAAAGATGGTCGCCATTGTTGTCCGGGCAAGTGACGCTTTACCATTGGCTACTGTATGTGTCACTCTTACGTACGACACGCCCCTAACAGTGATGTCATTTCTGAGCACGCCATTTTTGTTGGGGAGCAGTTCTGTCTCAGAAAGCGACGATTAGATTGTGTACAGGTACGTCGAACTGTAGGTAGCTTTTATATTTTTTAAAAGCTTATTGGCTTTTCTGGCCACCGGACCACCCGCTCGTCCCGCCACACTCACAGAATGTCGTCAGAGAACCTGGACTCGGACACTCAGCTGGAATACGAGGACGAAAAACAGGTGGGTTTGTGGTTGCTATCTATCTGTTGTGGGCTAACTTAACGCGTGCTAGGCTAGCCAGAAGAAGGCTGACGTCAAACTAGCATAAGCTTGTGTGACATCGGTGTCATAATAAGTGCTCCGTGTTGTTCAAACTGTTCTCATGTAACTCCATGAAATGCTATTTGTCTTGCTCCAAAGAGCTTCGTGCTTTTGCTGCGACAACAGCATTGGCTGATCTCGTGTAATTGGCTGGGGAGCTGAAGCTCGTCGGGCCTCTTTGGGTCCTCTTGGATGAGTACTCTTAAAAGTTGTTTTTCTAAATCAAAAACTCAGTGTTGCTTCACGAGCCTCAAGTGTCAACTGCTGACCTACGTCGACAAAACAAGGAAAATGGAAGAGATAAAAAGTGAATTTCATGCTGATGACGTCTTGTTATTGACAATGAATCCTATGCAAAAGCAGTTTGAGCATCAATGCAACATCGCTGAGATCCAGTTTCTATATCTGTCGACTGGGCTTTTAGTGTTGTCATCTGCAGACTGCTAGAGCATGTCACTAGTAGGATACAGAGTGCAGAAAATCAGTTAGGTCCAGAAGTATCTGAACAGTCTTTTGTTTTCTTTCTCTTTGCAGTGTGACCTACTTGGTTTCAAACAGCGTAACACCTCATTGTATATGCTAAAATAATAGAGCGAAATCTCTTCCAGATCTAGGTGTGTCCCGCTGGCCCCAGGTGACTAGCGGCGCTTAAAACCCGTCGCTTATCAGACTCGTTTGTCTTGTGTGACGGCTGCTTAAATCATTCGTTTTGTTCACTAAAACCATGGTTGCATTATAAACTGGAAAACAGTGTCAAGTAGGTCATTGCGGCTTAAGTCGTACTATAAACAGTACATGGGGCAGTCACACACAACACAAACTTTGTCGTTATCATATGTGATGATGACATCACCGCCTTATCATTTCATTGCATCACCCAATGAGGATCGAAAAGGCATGGTTCCGGTCCCGTCTGGATCTGCTGTTTGTGAGAAGTCCGTGTTGACAGAAACGTGCGTTGACAAGGTTGCCATCTTGTTCCCACAGGACTCCCAGGAGAAGAACGCCAACCCGGTGAAGGCCGAGGAGGCCAAGCTGAAGGCCAAGTATCCCGGTCTCGGTCAGCGGCCCGGCGGGTCCGGCTTCCTCATGAAGCGGCTACAGAAAGGGGTATGACGCATCGCTTGCGTAGCACAGATGTGTCTTTCCATGCTCATTTTATTGCTAATATGTCTGACTTCTCTCTCGCCGCACAGCAAAAGTACTTTGACTCGGGCGACTACAACATGGCCAAAGCCAAGATGAAGAACAAGCAGCTTCCCGTGGCAGGGCCTGACAAGAACCTGGTGACCGGCGACCACATCCCCACGCCGCAAGACCTGCCGCAGAGGAAGTCGTCCTTGGTGACCAGCAAGCTCGCCGGCTAGCCTTCGCCATCGCACCTGGAGAACCCCCCCCCATCCACCCACCCACCCTCCCAGCCTCACCTGTACCCCCACCCATGTCGTCACAACCCCCCCCCCCCCCCCCCCCCCCCCCCCTACTTCCCTTGTCATCCGCAGGTGTGTGTGGCTTGGCCCGGGGACATTGTGCACTTTTGTATTTTGGTGATTGATGTGCGTCGGGGACTGAGGAGCCCACCTTCACGCTCCAGGATGCGGTGCGGGGTTCGAACGCGCGCACGTCCTTACTTGCTCGTATACCAAATTTGCGATGCGACGGGAGTTCACGTCGCTTTACTTGTTGTTCCCTCGGAAAAACACGCTGCATGATTGTATCCGACGAGAAATCCGAACAGGAGGGGCGGGGGACCATCTTCACTTTTTTTTTTTTTTTGTCTTTTGCTGTCCGGACAATCCACAGCGCCTTCCGGTCGCTGAACTTTATCTGACTTCTGCTTTTCGCGAGCAAGCACCGTTGCACTGGCCGCATGCTCCTCGCAGTCGTGCTCACACTGGCATGCCTTTGTGCGGTTCAAGTTGTGCGCTTTGAGCAGGAAATTGCGCTGCAGAGTGGCAGGAAGAGTTTTTTTTTTTTTTTTTTTTTTTTTTTAAATCAATCCTGACAGACTTTCTCTCTTGGAGACTGGTGGCAAATCGTGCTTGTGTGCTTCATCACTTTGGTTACAGCAACATCCACACATCTTCAAATAACACATGAAATATCATTCGGCTCCAGTAAACAACTCTGTGAATATTTCAGATTTCGTACGGGAAGCCAATTGAGAATTTATTTGATATCCTCGATGTCCATCTTGATCCACACTAGCTAGACAAGTCAGCACAATGGCAGACTTTTTTTTTAACTACTAGTATCGATTTGAATCGGAAAATCATTTACAATTTTAAAAGAATCAAATTGTTACATTTTAAAATGTACTGTCCTCGAATCGCACCACAGCCCATATAAGCGGGATCCCATCTTGCTTCTTTGAATTGAATTCACTTACCAACAATAATTGCAATATTATCGATCATATTATCTACACGTCTTTGAAAATCACAGTGTCCCTTCACCGCTGTGATGTTTGCTAAAACGGCAAAAGAGGATACTGGATATTGAGGATTTCGAATAAAAGCTCCAACTACTTTCCATAATCTGTAGCGTGTCCGTAACCTGATAAGAAACAAGGTTGGCTTCTTTTTCTAAAAGTAGGCCGTGGCGTTCCCGCGGGGATTCGCTCGCACGCCTACTCTGAGCAGAACTCATAGACATGTCGTGACGCATTGTCGACGCCTCAAGCATGTCAGAGCGCTTTGCATCTCTGACAAAGCTCGATTTAAAATGTGCTTGACGATGAGGGCGAAGGAAGGCACGTTTGAGCAGTTATGCAAATATTTGGCTCAGTGTTACCAGTACACACTTGTTTGTTTCTAGCTAGCTAGCATCACCTCATCGGTTATCAGCCCATACATATCAAATCAAAACACGGCAATACCGCCACCTAGAAAGTTCTGTTGGTTTTGAATTTTACAGACAAGCCTCTTTTTTAATCCCCTCGTTTTGAAAAACGTACATTACGACTATATACGTCATTAGGAGTAAACAGTCGGAATCCAGTTATGTCACTATTAGTACTAGTAGCACACAGTTGTCAACTAGTACACAGTTTTGCCTCAATAATAACACATCCTACTCGTGCCCAGAAAAATTGCAAGATGGCTATCAAGGCTATCGAATAAATGTTAAAACGGCTCCCCGTACAAAGTCAGCCTGCTCGTTTCTCTATCGATGGTGTGCTTGTTCTTTTGTGTGAATATGTAAATAGACTCGTGTGAATGTGCGCACGTACGTACGTATGTGATTCAGCGGCACCTCAGCTATTCGAAGAGGCCGCATCGTGCGAGTCGGCATCGTGTTGAAATGCAGCCGATTCAGGCCAATTTGCCAAGTTGCTCCGCGGCGCCGGCGCCTCTCTGAAATGTGTGGAATTGACCTCAACGCCAACTTAACATCTCGCTGTTGCGTTGAAGGGAAATTGCGGGCGATGAGCGGCCGCGACGAGGTCGCCTTTAAGTCGCGGGGGGGCCGAATGTAAACGTGACGGCGAACGAGCATCACCTTCATCTCTGTTTTTGTGCTCTCCTCTCCTCTCACAAGTATATACAGTATATATATATTTCACCCTGGCCTGGCACCGCTGCAGGGAAACCAGAGGCCTCCATGCGTGAAGGACAAACATGTTACTTAAAAAGAAAAAAAAAAAAGGGTTTACATGACAGGAGAACTTGTGGGTAACACTGGAAGAAGAACTTCTTCACAGAGTGCTCGGAATGTTGATTTTTGGTGGGGAATCGCGGAGAGAGTTTTTTTTTTTGCCAGTATTTGAAATAAAATTTTACATTTATAAATCGACTTGTTTTTTTTGTTCACATCACTTGACATAAATTCAAATATATTCACGGTGCTAAATTACTTATGGAACAAGTTAAGAACACAAAACTAATCGAACATGCATTACTTTGTTTTGTTTCTCCATTCATGACCTATAACCTGCACGTTTTTTCTAGACTGCTCGAGAAGTAAAAATTAACTGAGATCACGTGATAGTAGTTGCCACTATCAACCACTGGGGGGAAGCAAAACTTCATTTCCATAGTGTTAGTCACTAACCGCAGACGGGAAAAAATGAATGGAATGTTTTTATTTGCAAAAAGGGAACAGTGCGTCCTGTCTCTGTTTAGTCACGTCGCACATAACAAACTGCAGTGTTGTCAAGCAAATATATGTAATGATTCCACTGGAATTTTTTATTTATTGTTTTATTGAACCATTGCACAAATAGTATCAAGTACGGACGGGACAGTACATTTTAAAAAGGTCCGAAAGTGTATAAATGTCCAGTGCCAAATGTAATGCAAATGTGAAAAAATAGAAGGAAAAGATAGATTGCACAGAATGCACAATGTGTTCGACAGGAGTTTTATTTCAAGTACGTATGACTTATTTTGTCCCAAACAGCCTAAATGTAATGCCCAAAATCAATCATTCAATAGCTCACAACTTTACTGTAAATTACAGTACACTATAAACTAACAAAGAGAAAAAAAATTCCATGAATGTTATTTTTTTTTATATGAATCATCAAAAGAGTCATAGAATGTACTTGGACGTTCATTTTTCTTTTTTTTTTTTTATTGACGTCACAATGACGCAGCCCGTGTTTATATAAAGCCCATTGGCTCCCTCCTTCTTCTGCCTTTCGACATCAAGGCACATATGGAGGAATAAGTAGAGCCAATACTAGCTTTTGTTTAACGAGGTAATTATTTCCCCGCACTTTAAGAGAGAAACCAAGAAGAAAAAGCAACCATCAAGATGGATACGGTGCCGAGACGCCTTATGAGTTATATGTTCCCACAAAATGGAGTCGCGGACGGCTCGCTGCACTGTGGCTCTGCCCCCGTTGCCACTGCTACTGCGGCGACCTTGGACCCAGTAAACGGCAACAGCGCGGCCGCTAAGCAGCGACCGAACGCCCTAGGAATGGTCTCTAAGGGCACCTTAACCACCATGAACCGCCGCAACCACAGCAGCGACGTGGAAGGCAGCGACGGTTCACCCCCGGATACGCCTGACTCCCAGGAGCCTCCCAACGGCAACTACCGCGAAGACGCGATGGACTCCGAGACCAAGACCCTCATTAGCCGCTTCCTTACAGACTTTACCGGCCTGTCGAAGGCTCCATGGAATGAAAGCAAGGCGCATTCTACCATGAAAAGAGTCGTGGCGAGCATTTTGGAAAAGCACAAGTACAAATACAATGGTGAGTGGCTGTTTGTTTTTCTGCCTTTTTTTGGGCGTACGTTTTAGTACGTGATGTGAGTCAGTTAGTCGGTCGCCATTTTTTTTTTTTCCCACACAACCAGGAAATGTCTACGTGCCTTCTTCTCGAACGTATTGTTTTTCCAACGTGGGATTGAGTCTAAATTTTTACTTCCTAATCATTTTAATATCATTCAAAGGCAACGAACATTGTTTACACATCACTTTTAGTAGCTTGTTCCAACCAATGAGCCTCAAAGTCACTCAAAAAGGCAAGAATGAAAAGAGCACACTTCCTGAAATAAATGTAAGTGGGGAAAAAAATACAATCTTGTAAACTAGACTTTGTATTTACTAAAGGTGTTGTCAACAAACATTTAACTGTCACTGAGGCTTATGAGTGTGACATAGTTCTACAAGTGAGGAGTTTTAACTTGAAGGCAAAAAGCACTACAATAAGGTAACTGGGATTCTTTTTTAAAATTTGCCCTTTTATTTACTCAAGGTAGCATGACATGAATATTTCATTGAATTTCTTTAAAGCACATTTGTGTTAACCAGATTTTTTTTTTTCCCTCCTCAAGGTATCGTCAACAAATTGTCTCTGGACGACCGAGGGGACGATGTGAGTTTTGTCAGTGAGGTGGCCAAGAGCCTGTTTTCGGACGGAACCACCAACTGGGGTCGTGTGGCCAGCCTGGTGGCCTTTGGGGCCGCCGTGTCCCAGTACCTGAAGGAAAAGGGCCAGCCCCACTGTGTGGAGGCCGTGGCCGACGAGATCTCTTCGTATCTGCTGTCGCACCAGCGCAACTGGCTGGTGAATAACAACTCTTGGGTAAGTTAGTGACTCATGGCTGACTGTAAAGCGATTGTGTAACACGGCAAAGTCGACGTGTCAAGCGGCCTGTGCACTCCACCAGCAGTGAGTGTAATTTTTTTTTTTCTATTTTTTTTTCTTTTGCTCTTCAGGATGGCTTTGTAGAATTCTTCCGGAAAGCCGATCCTGAGTCGACAATGAGGAACACTTTAATGGCATTTGCTGGAGTGGCTGGCATCGGTGCCACGTTGGCCCTGTTGATCAGGTGAATTTGTTGGACTCTTAAAAGAGTGTTTTTGAAACAACATTGATGCTGGAATACGTACAAGCAACGTCTACGTTCCTCTTGGACATGAAAAGATGGAAATTGAGTCGCCGTTTATGTCAGCTGAGGGGTCCGACCTACGATTTAGTGTTTTCACCGACGCGTCTCAAGCCAACCGGCTTCATCCAGCAATTAGCAAATATTTAATTTCCAAAGAAATTTATTTTTTCTAATAGATGTAAAATATATTTCTCGTAAACTTTTGATTTTGTGCTTGTTTTTTTTTGTTGGTTTTTTTTGGATTGAGTTAAATGTTGAAGACATTTTAACTGCACCCGGCCGGCATAGTTGTAAGAATTCGTAGCAGAAAGCACCCGCCACATCTTTCGCGCACGGCAAAACGACGATGAAACTCATTTTCATTGGTCTCATTCCGGAACAATCCAGCATTGTGAGTGGAGCTCGGAACATTTGCATGGCGGTTCCTCTCACGTCAGATCAGCGCCAAGAACCGAATCACTGCAGAACTTCGGGAAGTACGGTGCCCTGGAAACTAGTGAGTCTCACGCAAGAACATTGTTAAGGACTGAGTTCGAAGAACGTTAACAAAAACAAAATCTTGAAGAAGACGATGGGTCTAGGGCAATGGAGCTGGCACGTGTTCACCTGTGAGCCACCTGGAGAATGTGGAGGTGGAAAAATTGATTTAGTTAATAAAAAAAAAAAAAAGAAAGATAAAATGCTTTTGTTGATTCTGTCTTTCTGTTTGAGGACTTTTTGTAAATGAAGAAGTTAAGTTTTTGTTTGTTTTGTTTCACCCAAGAACCACTTCCGCTCTACTTCCCATTTATCACCACAGCACAGTTTCTTAGAAATAACACTCCCCCCGCCCGCCCGCACCCCATATAAGTTAGAATTATATAACGGCTCCATTAGACACGACTGCGGCCAATCTATCGTCGCCCGTGTTTGTTCAAATCCTCTCGGTTGTCCTGGGTTGCAACCCAAGCACACTTAGGAGAAGGAAGTCAGCGTTCTCCATGGTGATGTCGGCTGCCGTGCAGCAGCCTGAAGGGAATTATTGGGGGGGGGGGGCAACTTAACAGGAATGTTTGCGTCCCCTGGGAGCAAAAATAATGTTAGTTTGAAGCTCCGGCAATGACCTTGATTGGTTTAAATATGAGTTACCCTTGGATTCCTAATTAAAGCAGCTTCCTCATTAACGTAAAAACATTTCGTCAGCCACCAAGGCAACATAAATACTTGTTTGACATAGATATAAACATCTCCCGAGACGTCATTCATGAGTCTTCTGTCATCATTTATGAAGTGTCTACAATCTTGTGATCCTTTGACTTAATTTCCAAAGACTTATCCTTAGACTTTTTGAAAAACATGTTGGTATTGTTCAATTATTGTCAGCTGTTTAACTTAACTCGGGCATGGTTAACAATAATCTTGTGATACTTCAACATTTCGAGATTCGACAAGTTTACCAGACTTGGACATACTTTGCGAGACTGACGTATCCTGTGACACTTTGATTTTGTTAAATTTACAACATACCTTTAGAAAATGTCAAATTTCCTACATTGTGACATTTTGTTGAAATCTTGCGAGATGTCAAAAATTCTCCTGAGACTTTCGCAAGACTTGGACAATCTCAATCTTGTGACCAATGATTAATGCTTCCTTATCTCCCCTTTAACGTAGGCTGTGATAGTCAGTGGAAACCGGAAGTGACTCATATCAATACCGTGCGTGGTATTAAAGTACTTCTGTAGAAAAACTTCTCCAGCTCAGATGTGACCGTCTGAACAAGGAGACTTTGGAGTGATGACATTCCACAGCTTCCATGACGTATCTCTGAAATGTACAAATGACAATAATTACCCTGACGTGAACTTCTTCCTTGTAACCGGCGTTTAGCCTTAAGCTGTTCTACGTTGAGGATGTTAGCGAGACTCCTCAACCAAATAAAAATTTGAATGTAGCCTTTGCCAATGATTCCTCATGTACCATTCTATACACAATTCATCGAAATGAATACCAGACAAATTTTGGTGTGAAAGGCAAAGTTTGAGAAGTCGCGGCTATACAGCTAAATTTGCCATTTTTCTTGGAATTGTATGAAAGATAAATTACAAGTGAATTATTTGCAAATTCCTCATTTATTTTCTTTAATTCCCATAAAAGATTGCTACGCTAGCTAGCGTAAGCTAGCATTTTGGCAGCGGTCCATTGTTTACCATTGAGTCTAAGACACCGCATTGTATTATTTGTAATGAAGGTATCAAAAATAAAAATACTTTTAACTTCTGGTGGCTAGCAGTTACTGAGAAAAAAAAAAAAAAAAAAGCTTTATAGTCGAGAGCGCTAAACAGGAAGTGTTGCTCAAACTGCATTGCAGTGCTGGGAGCGTTTTGCAGGCGCGGTCGCTTTGGAAACAATCGAGTGCATAGTTCACATTGTCGTTCTGTGGGCGGCGTAGACCGATTGTAATCAGGTTCAAACTCGTTCTTTTACTTTTGAGTTGAGCATTAACTCCCAAAGTCTGTATTCAGCATAACTTAAGTCTCCTCTCCCTGAGGCTGGTAGGCAACACAAAAACAAACAAAACCACCAAGTGAGTGCTGGTAGCTCGAAAAACTAGTTACGGCGCTTATGGTATATTGAATTTGTTTCAAAATCAAACTAAAATACATGATTATTTTTCTGTATAGGTGCAATGAGTTGAGTCATCATTGTCATTCCATTGGTTGAAGTTTTTGCTACTTTTCAAGCTGCATTGCGGGCACCAAATGGAAGGATTTCCTAAACTCTATCAGGTACTATCAAATGCATAGAAAATGATTTCCAAAACACCCCGAGTGGTTTTCCGAGAATGTAATCCGCCCCGAGTCAACTGAAAAAAAGAATGGCTGTGTTCTGACATGTGATCCTGCAGTTTCTCATGCAAACCGGTCCGCTGCAGTTTGAACTTTTGGTAATCCGAGCCGTGAGGATCGGCTTCCTGGCCCCCGCCATGAGCATCGGGCGCTCGCTGGCGACAGGCTGCCCCCACCCTCTTCTCTTTTTAAAAAAAAACAAACCTTCGATTCCGGGAAATGGGCCGTGGCATAAGTTTATCTTTAACCCGACCACTCAGCTGCTCTTACTGAGAACTGCCTCAGCTCGGAACTGCGTGAGCCTGAACGCGTCGATAAACACGATAAAAGTCGGCCCTAGCGTGGACGGAAGACTGCGAGAGAAAGAAAAATGACTTATTGTTTACACAACAACTAAATGGACGTTTCACACGTATGCATTCACACAGACTTGTGAAAACGGGTTAAAAAAAAAACAGGAGGATGGATTACAAGCACCCTATTCCGCTTTAGTGCAAAAAAAAAAGTCAAAAATTCCGACGTGTTTCTGCTTGTCACTTCCCTTTTACTGCAGTCATGTTGTTTATTTCACTTGTATGGCACTGAAGGCTCCCATGGAGCATAAACGTAAATTTAGTGACTCTTTAAATAGTCGCGTAGGAAAGTCCAGGATGAAGGCTCTTGTTTCGTCACGTCATGAAGTCATCTTCAATTTTTTTTAGCTTGGGAGGTGGAGTTGAGGACAATGACGTTTCCTAATAGGCTCTTAAAATAGAAGATTGAAAATAATTCCTTACGTCGTAACGATTGGCCTTGAACAAGAATATTAACAGCCACTTTTTGTGATTAAAAAGCCAAACTAGGGTTAAGAAATGAAAAAGTGAGGGCAGGGAAAGAGTTCTGTTGCGTGGTTATGTAATCTTGGAATGTGGATCGGTCCCATGCAAGCTGTTGCCGGGAACACTGTGTTCCGGAAAGGAAGAAAAAACAGCGCCTGACCTCACCATGGGTCACCCGTCTTTGTTTACATCCGCTCCAGAACTGTTTGATTGCCAGGACTTAAGAAGTTTGTAAAGAAAGCCAAGCGTGAGAAAAGAATATGCACAAGCGTTAGAATTCGTTTTTGCTTTGTTCCTGCTTGGCTGGTTGGATGAACATTTGGATGAGAATGCGGAGAGGTGACATCTTTGTTTAATCATCTCCAAAGTGCACAAAGACAGCACTTCCTGCTCTTCCTGTCCTAGGTGGAAGTGTTTGAATAACTTGCACAATGGCGTTTGCTCGTTTTGATATCAATTATAATCCGTATAGTTGAGATACAATGCTTGCTTGTGAAATGGAGTTGGCTGCGAACTAGTCCTTGGTGCACCCCACTTTTCGCTAAAGTCAACCAAGCTAGACAGCGTGATGCTAAATTGTCCGTAGACGCGATTGCTGAATGTTTGTATGTAAACTAATATTGGCTGAGAACCAGTCCAGGGTGCACCCCACTTCTTCTTTCCAAATAATAATAATAATAACATCAATAATAGCTCTGAATGACTTGACTGTGTCACGTTGCTGTTTTTTTTAGGTGGACCACAAGGAAACATTTTGTCACCTACAAGAAATAACTTTTTGGTTTGTCTGTGAGGAAACCATTGCGGGCCAGAGTTTAAATATGTCCAGTTTGTTTTCTAAAAGGGGACAACCTGCCTCTGTTCCGAGTTTGCAAACAACAGCAAAACTGTGTGCTGACTGGTTTCCCGTGGTCCACTCTGCGGGCGCCATTGGGCGGTCGCTGACATCGCTTTGGACCGGATCAACAATAACAAGTAAGCACGTCTTGATAAAGTCATACACGTTTTCTTAATTAACACTGTATGAAGAATGCTGAAACCTAGCTTAGATGTTTCGAACTAATTGCTAATGCTATTTAGCTTAGATGTTTCGAGCTGATTGCTAATGCTATTTAGAAAATTCCAAAACTTTGAGTTAATTGGAGTGTCAATGTACTACGGTTTTTGCTGAATTCTTTTCAGAGAACGCAGCGAGACTTTCTTGATACCAACTTGGCTACTGCTCTTTATTTGCTTTGTCACTTCCTTCTTAAAGGCACTTTGTCTTTGCTTAGTGTGAGAAAGACCGAAGGAGAGGCGCAATATAGACACTTTGGTTTAATTTTGTGCAACTTTGCGGGAAATTTTTTCGGAAACAAGACTCGAGCTCGCCACAGACTCCATGACCTCATGGTGAGGATGTGGCCGTGGTTCATCAGCATCTGAGAAGTAGGTGACCTACTTCCTGTATGGTCACACAGAGGAAGTATATTTCCGTTGCGTCGCATTGACGTGACGGCGGCGGCAGACCCGGACTTTTTTGACCCCAGTTTTCCCAGGTGGTCTCATTTTTGTAGGCCGCCTTTTCGGACATTCGAAGCCTCACTTTATAATGTTTAAATATTCATTCTATTCAAATAGGGCAAAAGTTGTTTTGGAATAATGTCCTCGTTATTTGCATTTTCCATAAAAAAATCTAGATTGATACGCCATTGAAGGTTTTATTGCATCAGTCGTCATCCATCATCATCATCATCCGCCTTAGGAAAAAGCTCAGCATGCGGCGCCACGGCCTCCGTGTGACCGAAACGTTGGAGTCATGCATTTTTCCCTCACATGTTTCTGCGCTTTCAGCTGAGCAGATGATACGTGTTGTTGTGCTTACCATCTGATGACTTGTTGAAGTTCAAGAGATGAGCTCACCCCCGAGAAGTTGATTATAGCGCCCCCTACCTCCCCCGCACTGGGTTTAAAGCTGCGCTCAGCGCTTACTCAGCAACACGTGAACCGAATCGTTGTCCCTCTGCTCCTCATTTAACTCAAAAGAGCAACTCCGGCAGAAGACAAAAAAATGTGTCGTGTTAGCAACACGGAGCACTTTAGAAGCGTTCACGTTCTTGAGAAAATCACGTAACTCCGCTCGAGGAGACTTGTGATCGAGAAGTCTAATTTATTTACAGGGGACATTTTGTTTAGGCCTCAGGTCCTGGACCCATGTGCCGCTGCTTCATCGTGACTAAACACTTTAGCAGTCGAAACAAATTGATTCAAACAATAATAAATACTTAAAAAAAAAAAAAAGAATTCTATGAATCGTTTAAACAGGTACTTTTGCCATCGTACGACTTCTTTAATGTCGGCCGATAACGTGATGGCGCTGCGGGTGTTTAGTCTGTCTCGTGTTGAATTTCTCAAAGCGTTTTTTCCACACGTGTTGACATTTAAAAGCTTCGCCATTGTTTTGTCTCCACGTGAATGTGGGTCACATCTTTCATCCTCCCCTGTGGATGTCGATAACGACCACGGGGATGATGATGATGATGAAGGTGACGATGGGGGGGATTACAGCGCAGACAAAATAAGACGGTGACAAAGACGAGTGGAACTGCGACGCCAAATTGTTGATCCTGCTGTTTTTACTTTGGCGTTTTCCCAGACACAAAGAAAAGGTTACCGAAAACAGCATTTAAGCAGATAATCTGACCAGAAAAAAAAAAAAAAAACTGCCAGATCAGGAGTGTTTTATCGATGCGCTAATCTGCCCTTAAAGTATCTTAATCCTGCTGTATTACGACTTTAATCAAAATTCCTTAAAACCAAAGAGGTTTAGCTCTTTAAAGGTCATAAACAGCTCACACGTCTGTCTACCACTTGTACTCGACAACACTCGGATTAAAGACTTTAATACGTCCACTTTACATACCCACAAGCTAAAGCTAATAAATGCTCCTTTCTGAAAATCGAAACAAAAAAACATTTCCGTCTTCGAAAAGGCAGCACAACAATCATAGGCGGAATGTAGCAAAATCATCCAAGCAAAATTAAATCATCTCATAGTCAGGTGGGTCGGTCCTTTGGCATTTTTATCCCCCTCATCAATTCTAAACCAAGATGGCGGCACCAGCAAGGTCATATCGGATTCATAACGACGCTTGTGTCGCCATCGCAATCAATTCACCGTAACCGAGTCTTTCCATCTCCAACGCAAGCTCTCGGGCAACTAGCTGGAAATCCCGATGTTTGCGACAGAAACTTAATTTGCATCAAAAAGTTTTGGGCTTTCCACATGTGCTGTTTGACCTTCAAGGCTTTGTTGACATTTGGGTATGCTCATATGACCCGCAGCCAACAACTTTCAGTTTTCATGTATTAGGGAAATGAAAACCTTATCGGGACTATAAATCTCAATAATGACATATTTGTGACCTATCTTGGGAACGACTGCGTGGGCGACCAATCCCGTGATATTTATTTCCGAGGGAAATTCATCACAGATCGAATTTAGCTCTCACGTTTTTGACATTTAGCCTGTTTTATCGCGTCTCCCGTCCAGATGACGTCTGTTTGCTTGGACGCCGCCACCAGGTGTTCCATTCGGTGCACCTGCGTCTTGTTTGCTAACCCACACCAGCTGTGATGTCAAGCGACTCCATGACCAGTCAACCCTTTCATTTTTCGTGCAAGTTTGCCAAATGCCGCATGTTTGTTTAGCTAGAAACCTTGGGTACGGCCTGGACTTGGTGCAAGTCAATGTCAGGTCAGGGTATTTATAAATACAAGCATTCGTTCACGCCTGTTTTAATGTTTGCAGCCTATCCCAGTTTTTTGGAGCGAGAAGTCGGTTACACCCAACTTTGGTCTCCAGCCAACCGCAGTGAACTAAGACAACAAAGCAATCCACCTCATTCAGTCCATAGGTGAGTCTAACCCCAAATGACTTTTTGGACGGGAGACGCAGTCAGCTATTTACAGGGCGGATTTCTAGGGTGTATATGTCATCGATAGGTCCTGCTAATTATGATTTTCCATGATAACACATCTTTTGATCCTGTAAAAGTTTCTACCACCGTTATCGGTTAACAGATAAAAAGGGGATCGCTTATCTAAGAGGACAAACTTCACGTTAACGCGACAAGCATAAACCTGCCGGAAGTCACCTACGTGCAAATAAACACATTTAATGATGCAATTCAATTGAATTGTAAATTCTGATTGCAAAACTATTGCTTATTGTGATGGGAGTTAAATCGAGTGCCGAATGACCACTTCTCGGATCAACGCGTATCTCAAGGCGCTATATGGAGTGTATACCGCCATCCAGTGTTATTTACACAATGTCAAAGATGACGACATAGGCAGAATTCCGTCCGTCTTTTGTAGTTTGAACCAGAGTCGCGTGAGAAACCCCCCTGCGTGCCAGAAGCGGCGATAACCATCCGATGAGGAAACAAACCGTCAGTAATGGAAGCCCTGCACTTGAAGCGTCACATTCGGGCAGGGAAAGGTGATCGGCGTGAGACTTTACGAGAAGAGGAACAGGTGAAGGGGGTGGGAGAGACATTGTTTACGCCAACCGTTGCCTTTGCTTCCCCAAGCTGATAAACGTTTGACAACTTCTCGTTTGGTGCCTCGGAATATTAATCACGTGACCGTTGCTACTTTCACGCAAAACAGTTACGTTGCGATTGCCGGTCAATTTGACCATGTGGTCAATCTGATGCTAAGCTACATTAGCACTGCTCATAAGACCCCTGAATTGTAGTCAATTTAGATCCCAACCACTATGAACTTTCCTTATCATGCTAGCATCTGATTTTAGGCATGTATTGATTTGCCTGTGACAGTAAAAATTAATCCTAAAAAAAAAATTAAAATACATAAATAAAACTGGAGCCAGTCGCTGGTTGTGATTGTTTCCACAAACTCAAGCAACCTTTTGTAACCAAAGTGCTGGTGTGGGCATAGCGGGCAATGCGGGAGGCGACGTCTCCCCTGACCCTTGCTGTTGCTACGGCGTGCTCGTTAAATGTGCACGACAAAGTGCTTGAACTCTCTGATCCGTGTCAAGAAAAACAAAAGCTTAGCATCAAGGAATGCTGAGAACCTTTTGAATGGGCCTTCACTACCGTCAACACTTTGAGTGCACACACGGGTTGGCCTGGTCATTTTTCGGCCTTCCACTAACCCTGTACTGTAGAGCAAATTAGAAAATGACGATGTGTATCGAAATCAAAGTGCAATGAGCTCGATACCAATTAGTATCTTCGATATCGATCAAATCGATACCAATTAGTACCTTTGTGGCGGTATCATAAGACAACAAAACAATGTAGTGACTCATATTGTCCAATTTAACAATAGTCAAATGCTTATATTCTTTATCATCTGTAAAAAAACAAAAAGTCTAAAATGACTGCAACTTGCTGAGCCGCATTCAGAAACTTTTTGTCTGCATGGCTCCATTATACTGCCCCTAGTGGCCAAGTCACACAAAGCAGAAGTAGTTGCAATGAGTTGCAGTAATTCTTGGACTATGAACCGCACCAGGATATAAACCACGGGTGTGTTCATGTTTAATTTACATATATAAGCGAATATGCACAAATCGTCCGAAATTATAAAAATCATGATAAATCCGTTGATAAGCTGCAGAATTCAAAGCTTGTGCAAAAAGTAGTCCAGAAAATCCGGTAATCGTGTTGCGCAAGGTGTTTCATTCTTTACATTTTACTGAACAATTGTATTGCTCTTTGTTTAGAAGACTAATAATAGAGTTACATTAGAAAATATTTTGTTTTACTGCGGGGGAGGCGGTCCAACCGGACTGACTCCCAGTGTTGACATTTGCTCGGCCACGCCCCTAAAGGAAACAGACTCCTTTGCATACAGTTGGATTTTTGAACTATTTTCTCCATTCTATGTTATATATTTCATTTAATGCATTGCTGATTTCTGTATTTAAAAAAATAACAAAGATGTTTTGGGCGAGCTGGAACGGCTCACCGACATTCCAAATCATTTCAATGGCGAAAAGATGAGCTAAAACGACGCTTGGTCACAGAACGTTAAGGCAATTTCGGAAGGATTTCATCTTTGCATGTATTTAGTAGCAAAATATGTCAGGAGTGTGCAAACGAGAGCATTTCCTGGCAGAGAAACGTGTATCACGGCAAACAGGAACATCTTGACCCTCAGGCTATGCTGAATGTCAATAAAGCTTTTATGTACCTGCCAGGACATGTGATATCCGTATGTTCCTTTTTTGGTCTTTGAACTCCTCGAGGTTTTTTCCATATTCATGCTTTGATTAGATTTCTTTTTTTCTCCATGTGACATCATTTTTCCTGTATTTAAAAACAACCTTGGCAGGAGAAAAAGAAACCAACAGCCATATTTGTGTGAAAGAAGCATTCTGAAACCTTCTGGCTTTGAGTCATTCTGGAATCCGGAATTTAATTATTCCAGAAACTGCTTTCTGATTCTATTTGACTGGGTGTCGCAAATGCAGCATTGTTGAAATATTTCTGATGCTTCCTCATACTCGGCGCGTATGAGAACGTTGCGCTCGAAATGAAAGTCAAAGAACAAGCCAAGTTTTTGTTTCCTCGTAAAATAATAAATCCACCTCACAGTAGAGGTCAATGTTCACAGATTGAATCTAAAGGTTGGCTTCAGCTCACCGTAATACAACCCTAAACTTTTTATGGATGCTTTTGAAGGTCAAAATTGTTCCTGAACAGAGCAGTTCAGGGTCATGTGACTCCCAAAGTAAACTGGAATAGCTCCTGCTTGCTTTTGCCACGTACAAAGTTCAAAGTTTACATCCGGTTGTTTTGTTCTTCCTCAGCTGACTCACATTCGGGCTGACCAGTGTGTCATGTGACAACTTGTCATGTGACTCAGTTTCCTGTCCACCATGACTTTTAGATGACTGGAGTTGATTAAAAGGCAGATAAAAGGTGATGACTGAAAGAAAGATGACAAACTAAATGATGCTGGTCATGCGAACTTTGACTCCCCTTCCCACGCAGGCACACGCCTACGTACAGGGAGTGGAACAAAGTTGGCTGGAAGTTTGCTTTGAGTGCTACGAAAATAGTTTTAGCAAGTTCATTTCTCCCTAACCTAGCATCCATTTGTTCATTTTTAGCTTATTTTCATTTAGGAATGTTGGTTTATCGTCTTTATAGCACTGTGGGAGTCATTTCTTCTTTTAGCATTGTGGGAAACAACGTTTGCTAGCTTGGTTATTTTATCTTGTCAGCTTCTGCTTTTCGCGACTTGTTTGTTCCAATTGCTTAGCAACACTTGTGAATGAATGAAAGAAAAACTTCCTTGTTTATTTGTTTGTTTCATTTTGAATCGTGTGTCGGATGCTAAAGAAGTCGTTTTTAGGTTCCCATCAGGGAAGGTCACGTGACACACGCTGCATGCTGGTACTCGCCATGCACTGATGTCAATTTTAGTCCGACAGGTATTGTGATGCCAGTTGTGAGAAATTTTTTCTCACGCCTTGTTCACATTTCGGAAATTTCCCACCCACTCCTTTTTGATTTCACTCGTCACCGTTTTTGTTATAGTCTTTAATCATCAAACGTATTTGACTCGAACATGTCGATACATCATCGGCTGCCGATTGATGCGTTGTTTGTGTGGAACACGTCGTAACATTGAGCACCGCTCCAGTCAATAAATATTTCCTGACATTAATTTGAAGATTGTTTGAAAGCGGACCAACACTTAGGTGCTCATTCACGCGTTGAAACAGAAAAAGCAGAAGTCGTGGCAGCGTAGCATGTCCATGCTTAGCGGCGCGCGTCAACTTTCGAGAGCGTTTTCGAGAGCCGAGGAAAGTACCCGAGACTCCAAACTCTGTTGACCTTGACGGGCCTGAAACCAGCCTTAAAAAGAGCCTTTTTCGAGTTTAGCATGCTACGATAAAAATTGTAATCGTGCAATTGACGACATTGATTCCACAACATGAATGACAACATAACTAAATCGGCAATTAACTAATTTTATTTAGGTATAGTCAATATTAACCCAACGGTCATTGTCTTTGTGTCACTTGCATCCATAGCATAGCATAGCATAGCATAGCATAGCATAGCATAGCATAGCATAGCATAGCATAGCATAGCATAGCATAGCATAGCATAGCATGAACGAATCAATGCTAGTCCAGTCTAGTTAAATTGTGCAGTACGCTCGTACCTCGTCGCATCTCCATGCTAACCAGACAAATTTGGATGGTCGCGGATGATTGATAGCAATCATTTTTTACTGGTGTCCAAGCAAAACACAGCAATGGCTCATATCAGCACACACACACACAAACATGTCAATCAGTAACGTTAGCACAAACACGTTATGCTGACTCAGTGCTTCAACTTGTCTCATTTGGTCGTTAGCCGAGTACTGAGCAATTGTGATATCAGTTGACATTAAAGCACTAAAATATTTCCACTTAAATCATATTCCACAATTACATTATTAATTAAAATAGCGTCTTTAGACAAGTGAGCTGCATAGAACATCTTGTTTTTTTTTTACTTGTTGCAGAAACTGCCTTTACTGACTGCCCAAATATATTTGACACAATTTTTTTTTTTTATGCATTGTTTGACTTGGCTGGAACAAAAATGTTTCGGTTTCATGTGATGAAAGAAATCCGTGGGCTCACTCCCAGTGTGCGTGTGTGTAAGTATGCGAATGCGTGGGCGGCCATGGAATTGCTTTTGTCCGTACACATGTTTGTATCTGTCGTGTGTGTGTGTGTGTGTGTTATGCTCTACTTTTTTGACATGTAAATGCATGGAGCATTATGGCTTAGCTTCCATTGTGCTTTCGCTCTAACACCAGCGAATACGCCTACGGCTGGGGATTTTTGCTCGACTTAGAGTGAAATAGAAAGCCTTTTTTTTTCCCCAGTCGTGTCATTTTTGTCTGTGAAGAGGCGTTGTGATTACCGCTGGGGATTTTTGGTGGACTTCTAGTGAAATAGAAAGTCTTTATTTACATGTGGCTTTTCCTTGCATCATTAGAGCAAGCAAGAGTGCTGTTGTGTTTTTGTATCGCTTTGTTACAGACACAAAAAGATGCAGCAATTATGAACATAAAATCAATTTATAACATCTTGAATATAGGGCAAGTGCACAGATGGGGGGGCACTTTATTGAATTAAAAAAAAAAAAAAGACTCCGCAACAAGGCACGTGCTCATTGTTTTGCAGCTAAATATAGACTCCCGTCTGCAGATGCACCGCACAACTTTCCGATGTGCCTAATTGAGACTTCAAAGTCTTAATTATTTTTTTTTTTTTCTCTTATCTTGGCTACTATCCAGAATGATATCAATGAGCTCACGTTCTGTTTTTTGAAGGCCAGGCACCTTTATCCAGGGAACTCAAGGTGCTTCACAGAAGCCAAAAACAGAAAAGCATTTTGAAACATAACAAAGAGAACAAAAGTAGCTTACAGAAGAAAATTAATCTGAAGTGATTTGAATTACATGCGGCGTAACAGCTAAATGCTGCTTCACCATTTTTGTTACGTTAGCGCTATCAGAGCTCTATACGTAGCCGCCATTCGTCTATTGTTAGCATTTGGCTAAAACGATTAGCTAAAACCAAGCTAAGTGTGCTTTTGCGTGCCCGCCATTTTACAACAATGAAAAAAAACTGCGGCTATCAGTGTTTGATTGTAAGCAATATAAATAAAACTAGTCTGAAAAAAACAACAACTTAAGTACAGTAAGAAAGATGTTGTACTTGGTGACGTACTAGCATCAAACATCTGGCGGCGAGAGCACGCCTGGACTTGTTGGCCCTTATGTAAGAGTGCAGACGGCAACCCAGCAGACATGAGCGCACCCCAAGAGTCACGCGGTGATGAAGTGTTTCGGCCTGCACACATGCATGTAAACATTTAATACACACCCTCGCGCTTGTTATTTTGAATAAGGCCGGTTGCTAGGCAAAAGTCACAAGGAGCTATTCTCTTTCCCGTGTCTCACTTTTCTCCCTGATTTCATCACGTTGTCACTTTTTGAACTGGACGTGCTTTGTGCACATCTTCTGGTTCTTCTTCCTCATTTTGTTTCTTTAATTCTGACACTGTTGTGGTCATCCTTAGGCTTGACAAGTAACATCGAGTTAGCTAGCTAGCTAGCTATATTTCAGTTTGATGAATCGTTCAGTCCTTGTTTGAATGCTCGTTTGTCTATCAACTTGACTTGTTGCCCTTGGTATTCCAGGGCGTTATAGCACCCCATTGCGCTTCTCTGTTTCATCGAGTGATCAAAAAAAAATAAAAAATCGGGAGGGGAGGCGGCGTGCTGACCGTGCACTTCCTGTTTTGACACTTTCACATTCGTTGTTTTCAGTAGAGCTCGCTTTCCAAACTTTATCAGAAGTGCCTCCGCATGACCTCAAACTACATTAGGTGCCCCCCCCTTTCCCGCAAAGCCCCCCCCCCGCAATGCCCTCGGCCGGGCGGTGTGTGTGGCATGTGCTTTGGCCTGCTGGATTCTATTCAAGGAGGGAGAACAAGGCCCCCCAGTGTGCTCTGTTTTCCACATTCCTGCAGCCTGACATCAACCGGCTGCAGGAAAGACTCGGCCTCGCTCTTTTGCACGGGGGGGCCCGAAGGGGCGCCGTGAATGCGGGGGTGGGCGGCCACAGTCTGGCGGGCCGCCCCGACGGGCCCGCGATGGCAACAATGCAATCAAAGGGACGCTTTACGTGCCACATGTTGTTTGCCGCTTCGGGTTCGAGGCCCCGCCGTCGTTAAGATGGATTAAACGTGCCCCCCCCCCCTCCTCACTGTCGCCACATATGGAAATTGAGGTCATATGCTCATTGTAAATATTTATGCTACTCAATGCGAAACACAAGCCACACGCACGATTAAGTTCCAGAATGCATTGCGCATTGATTGGTCAACTGATTCACTTGGTAAATAGATTTACATTCTGTAATATTTCCTGTATTTATTAGCATTTCTTTTCATTTCGTGATGTTTTTCGACGTATTTCCGTTTCTTCCGACTGTAGGCATCGTGACAAAGATTTGTGCAGTTAATGTCAGGCCACGTATCGACAAACCAGCTCTCAGACTTGACTTCTTCTCTGTTTGGTTCTGTTTTTACTCTGATGGATTTGCTTTGGAATTCTTTCCCCATGCGCTCATGTGGTCTGTGGGTGTGTGGGTGGGATGGGGGAGGAGACATCAAAGTGGAGGGGAAATGGGATCCCCCCTCCCCACCCGGGTGGGACAAAGCGGACCTCGGCGTTGAGAGACAAAGAGAACGTGATGGCGCTCACGAGGAGGCCGGCTGGGCTGCCTGCGTCCATTCACATTTTTAGCCATTCATGTTTTTAACAAGACGTTCGAGACGGACGCTTTTTCTTTGTCGTCTCATCTGCTTCTTTCTTTCCCCCCCGATGCCCCTATCTGGAATCCTGGTTCATGTTCATGATGGGTTATCAACATGTCCTTGAATGACGAATAATTGGGCTGTAAGCTGAAAAACATATTTTCACTTTCATTCCAAGCGGAAGGGAGAAATGAATCTGTGAAGTATTGCGGCTGTAAGCTGAAAAACAAATTGTCGCTTTCATTCTAAGCAGAAGGGAGAAACGAATCTGTGAAGTATTGCGGGAGTCCTGTTGAGCATCCCTAAAATACACACTTCCCAAAATTGATCCATTTTCCAGCATGTTGGCGAGATAAATGTGGAGAATATTAAACTCGGGTAACTACGCGTTTCGCCGTTTGTGTTCCTACTTGCCATGGTAACATCGACAAACGTCCATTGTGAGACTTCTGAGTAAGACTTCACACACCTGTGGATGGCATCATTTTCGTGACAAACCAGCTTACCTGCTCTGGTGTCCAACCGCAACCTTTCTTTGATTTTTTTTAATTGCCGCCTTGCAGGACACAATATGGCATGTGCATACGTATAGCCTCTATTATGCTCTCACACTAATTAATACATGTGTATACACAAACACACTCTCGCACATATACAAACAAATCTCTTTGTCCCCAAAAGACACACAAAGGGAAAAAGCAGCATTACTGTACAAAGACTTTTGTGTCCTGCCCTAAAATATAGCTCGTCTAGGGTGACTCCTAGCGGTGGGATGTATATTGCGTTTTTGTGTGCGGCCACGTGTGTTTTGGTCACCTCTGAGGAGGTTAAAAGAGGTTAAGAGAACCTTAAATACTTGGTGGAGTTATTTTGGGTTGTAAGGTGCTGTTTTGTGTTTTGTTGAATTGTGATATTTTGTGTTGCTGTAGGCTGTGTTTTGTGTTGCGCTACATTCTTTGTGTTGCACCACATGCTTTGTGTTGTGCAGCGTTCTGGAATGTTGAAAGAAATGATTCCAGAATAGCAAAAGCACGAAATTAGGACAACTGCTTGTGCAAGTAATCTGATTACATTTCGTGTCCGGATTTGCCTAAATTGATTTTTGTCGTCACATTTGACGGCTTTGGCAGAGGTCATCGATCGCTGTGACATTTCAGGTGAGTCACCTTCTGGTTTGTACGGGTTGTTCTTGGCTGTTGCTAGCAAACATGAAGCAATTAAAGTCATTTGCAATGAATGGCATTTTGTGCAATCGTGTCATCATGTACCAAACGATCACAATGTTCTTTTTTTTTTTCTCTCTCTCTCTCTCATAGGCTGTTGTATCATCAACATGAAAGTCTCAACGGGGACACCGCATCATTTTGAAGCATGTAAGAAGACACAAGGTAGGTGGCAAAGTGCAAAAATGTCTGCCAAAATACTCAATGTTACACAAATCCAACAAAAAAAAGTGACAAGGAGTGTAGCAGAAAAAGTGTACAATGGAAAATCATTTTTGCACTGAATTGAACTGAATCCAATCCCTCCACTTTAGAATATTAAGAGATACATATCAGTTGTCAACATACAGTAGAAGTTTCAAAACATCACAGTAACCATAACACTAAGATCATAAGGAGGATGAAAAGAACAAAAGGTTCGGGTAGGGCACAAAATATGTCAATTGTGTGTGTTTGTTATTGTAGGTAAGGATGCGCACAATGTTTGGTATGTTTTGTGGTGACAAAACGTTTGTTGTTGTTTCGATACACAAGAACACAATTATGTGAAAGGATGAAGGAGGCAAAAAGTCAATGCAGGGCACACCCAAAAAGAACCTCAAAAAACTTTCGTATGAGACAATAGCAAAAAAAGACAAAGAGGAATAATGTTCACGTAAGAAAGTTGTGTGAATGCAAATCTTGGGCGTGGTCATAAAAATGTGGGTCACCAAATAAGACAAGGAAGTCTTGAGAATGTCAGAAATGGGAGTTAGTGTTGTCAGTAAGAATGTGCACAATGTTGCCAGGTGTGTAGCCGTAAGAATTGGGGCATGACGGGGGAAGGACGTCTGGTAATGGGGAAACACAAAAAACACAAAGCGTGAGAATGTCAGCGTGGGACACACCAAAAAAAAAAAGTGGTTAGTGTTACTGTCAGTCGGAAAAGTTCAGTCATTGTGGGACACAAAAAAAAAAAAGTGAGACATTTAAAAATGGCAAACTTAGAATCCCCGAGAATATCAATATGGGACACAAAAACGACATCAAAATGTGAGAATGTCGCACACAAAAAAGTCATTAAACGTGAGATAATCTCGATGTGGGACCGTCTTTTGTACCGACTCGTTTTGGCCGCTAGGTGTCAGTGTTTCTTCTCAGGTGAACTGCACTTTTCATGTTGCTGTCTATCCTGAAAGTTCTGTCGCTCTTCTCTCTCCCAAAAATACAATGCTGACGTCACGAGAGGTGGGGTATCTCGGATGGTAAGGGGTCCTGGACTGGGTGTAGTTTGTGTCTCAGTGGAGGCTTGGACGCTGTGACTTGAGGTAGGTGAAGTCCATGTTGAGTTTTATCTCAGTGTTGCTTGTGCAGAATTTGAGACAGGAAAAATTGGGAAACATAAATCAAATGCACGGATTAACATGATGATTTTGAAAGTAA
Organism: Syngnathus floridae; assembly: GCF_059516105.1. Classification (NCBI taxonomy): domain Eukaryota; kingdom Metazoa; phylum Chordata; class Actinopteri; order Syngnathiformes; family Syngnathidae; genus Syngnathus; species Syngnathus floridae. The sequence continues at coordinate 1,474,261 of NC_142422.1, read as the reverse complement.
AACATGAAGAAGGATTATAGGGGTTGCAGATCAAGATAATCAGATGTTGAATGTTTTTGGCAGAGTAACAAGAAGATGTTAGAAGTTAAAGATGAAGGTCTTTCCAACTAGATGAAGGCTTTTATTTATTTTATTTGATATGTTTGCTTTATATGTCAAAGTTGATTTTGATGGAGATTTTGACGTATTTTGGAGGTTGAACATGTAGGTTGTTGGACCATGAAGGAATTTGTAAGTAGATGGGAGGGTCTTAGAAGTTAGAGAAGGTTCGGAAGTGGAAAATAGAGTACCATTTTAAAGATGAAGGCATTTGGAAATAATCATTTTTCAAATTCAAACATCTTTGGAGCTTGAAAATATTTGGAGGATGGCTTGTTGAATTATTTGGAAGGTGGACGGAAAATTTTTGTTTAGTTCTCTTGGCTGTGTAACACTTTGTGTGCGGTCCGTGAATGTGTGTGTGTGTGTGTGTGTGCAAGGTAAGGCGCTGAGGCTTGACGCGGCTGCAAGTAGCTGACTTGTCAAGCTAAAATTAAGCCCAGCGTGATTTGGAATTTTACACTTGGGCGCTAAGACCTGCACCAACAGGAACAAGACAAAAAAAAATAATCCAAGAGTGTTCTTTCGATTAGCTTTGGTAACTTTTTTTTTCCAAGAAACTACATATCGATATCGTTTGAAGCGTGGCTGCAAAGCGTCACCTCCGGTTTTCAGGCCTAAGCAATCGATGCGGCAATCGTCTGATCTCAGGCAAACATGATTGACTGACATTGGATGATGCGATTGCTTTGGCCTGGCTCACCGATGGGCCCAGAAGTGATTATTTGCATTAAAGAGGCTGAGTGGATGACAAATGAGGCTCCGCGGATGATAAATGAGGCTGCGTAGCCTCCCTGCTATTCTTAGCGGCTACGAGCTGCGCTAAAGGTTTAGAGTTACTCGCGCCTCATTCGATTTCCCGCTTCCGTCATCACTTGGCCACGCTCCTGTGCTTTGTGACGTCATGTGATGTGTTAAGTGGCTTTTCTGTGATATTTTGGTTTTCATTTTCTCCTACTGAGTCCCGATGCCACTAGGAAATAAAAAAAGACCGATACTGGGTTGATACCGGTCCCCGGTGTCAGTACGCCCCCATTTTGAATTTTGTTTGTGTACTGTTCCTTTGTCCCATAGAACCCCGCCATCACGGTTCACCCATCCAAGAGCGAGTGCATGTGAGTGTGCGCCTTCCCCCCCTCCCCAAGAGTCAGTCATGTCGGACCCCAGGGACATCGACGAGGACGCCATCCTCAAGGGCCTAAGTCCCGAAGAGCTCGACCAGCTGGATTATGAACTGCAGGAGATGGACCCCGAGGTACATGATTGGAGTCGCATGACTTGAGTGGAAAATAAATGTCCCCCTTGAGAGTTTGAATCATGACACCGAGTTGTTCTCTAAATCGAATCAGTGAATTGGAACTTTTGTGTAAGCTAGCTAGCTAACTGTGTGGTAATAATGGAAATGGGCCAAGTCATCAAAACTGCACCAGATAATTATTGATGCCAAAACTGCTTAAGTAAAAAAATAATAACTGCTTAAGTGAGCTAAATTAAGCTAGGCTACATTAGCTTAACAGTTTAGCTAACTGATAACTAAGCTAGCTGTCATGTCCATTTATGCCTTTAATAGAGAAAACCATCAAGGAATAGATTCTGATTTTGGACCATTAAAACAACTGCTTGACTTTAAATCTAGGTCTTGCTCAAAAGTTGAAGATTAAGACTCAAGACCTACTTATGATTTGGGCATATGTGACCGTCTTGCCCCATAAACATGACCTCCCCTGTCCATCGTACTCTCAGAATGCCTTGCTGCCAGCTGGTATGCGGCAGCGTGACCAGACAAAGAAAAACCCCACCGGACCGTATGACCGTGACGCTCTCATGCAGCACCTGGAGAAGGTGGCCATGGAGCACCCAGACCGGGAGGAGCTGGTGCCTTTCACTGGGGAGAAGAAAGGTGCCTGACACTTTACACTTTCTGGAGTCTGTTTTATAGGCCAGGCACCCAATAACGACTTTGCTGTCCTTGTAGGAAAAGCTTTTGTGGCCAAAAAGGCAGCCGAGATTCCAGCGCACGAGCAGGTCATCTTGGAACCCGAGCTGGAGGAAGCTCTCAAGAACGCCACCGACGCCGAAATGTGCGACATTGCGGGTGAGACCACGTCTTGTTTGTCTATATGTGTCCCCACGTCGGGTGTCAACTAACGCAACCCCAAACTATCCGTGGATGTAATTGATGGAAGGAAGAACAAGCTTCCTGCTGTGCCGCCATGCTGGTTTTTTTTTTTTGTTAACCCCCAGCATGCCAGCACATCGACCGAACTGACCCACATATAAGTAACGCCGGGACGTCCCATCAGCCACGACAGATATGCGACGGGATCCGATTCCCCGAAGTCAGCAGCTCAAAAATAAAACGCGTCGGGGTGGAGCGGCTTCTGCGGGAGCAAGATAGGATATCTTTGTAAAACACACGGCCGTTGACAGAAAAAGACCAAGACGGCCCCGTGGCGCATCAATTTGATATTTAAGCCCATTAATTGTTTAAACACATGTTCGGGAATGATGAGCCAGGCCTCGGGGTTCAACTAAGAACTAGCATTAGCATAGCCTTGGGTTTGGTGCTTCTGTTTAAAGCTGGAAAAGTTAAGGACTAATTATTTGATTCGAAAGGTTCTGCACAGAAAAACAGACAGACCCACAGAGCCTGGCTGCCAGGGGGCTTGAATCTGGACCGGGTCCAGATGAGGATTAAAGCTCGGTTAGCTTCCGTCAGCCTTTTGTTGAGCTTTTTGGCCGGTGTGTCGGCAGGGGATGAAAAGCTAGCCTAAAAAACAGCAAGTGCAGATCAGCAATGTAATTATCTCTTTTATTTACAATATTAGCATCAGTCGCCGCTCCCCTGCTAGGCTAGCTCGATCCGTAAAGCTAGTAGGGTTACTGTCAGGGCCATAGCGGGTGTTTATGGCTAAGCAGGCAGCTGTCTCACTGGCCTGCCTTTTCCCGATGGGGTCACAAGGGGTGGGGAGAATTGGGGGGGGCGCAGCAGTTGGTGTGCGACACACTTTGATGGGAGGCAGATTACAACATGATGATAAAATGTGCTGCCCCCTGCTGGTAACAACAGGATTCAGGTGGAAACTGCTAATCTTACCTACATTCTAATCTAAATCATCAAAAAAAAAAAGACAAAAAAGATAAGTGGGCACAGAACGGACCCCTGAGGGCCTGCATAGAATGGAAAGACGAAGACTGTTCCTGACCAGAGTTCAAATGTCTGAAGGAGAATTCCTCCGTCAACTTGTGAAGGGCCTGGCCGAGGTCAAGAAACACCAAAATAGAACGTTTGGGATGATCTGCGCTAAATTTAAAGTTCTTTCTTGGCGTCCAAGTCTTGCTTACGTGCAATTTAATATCAGACTGAACTCTTCAGAAGTTAGCTCAGGGCAGCAAACGATTTGCTTCTTTCACATTGTTGTGATGATACGCAAATATTTCCAGCGTCCACTTTTTGGTCTTCCACCTGGATGGCAATTGAATGTTTTGTCACCCTTGCAGCCATCTTGGGAATGTACACGCTGATGAGCAACAAGCAGTACTACGACGCTCTGGGCAAAACCGGAATCATCGCCAACACCGAAGGCATCAACAGTGCGTAGCCGTAGCAGGAGGTGAGCTCACCTTCCGTGCTGGAGATCATTCATCTCTCCTATGTGGACTTTCAGGCGTGGTGAAAGAAGACCCCTTCAAGATCTTCCCCGACGAGCCGCCCAACCCCACCAACGTGGAGGAGACCCTGGAGAGGATCCACAATAACGACAGCAGCCTGACCCAAGTCAACTTTAATAACATCAAGGTGAGGTGGCAAGGTTTCTGGATTTGGCACCTTTTTGAACATTCCATGGACCGTTTCAGGACATTCCCATACCGACACTGAAGGAGATCTTCGAGGCCATGAAGGGAAACTCTCACGTGGAGGTTCTGAGCATCGCCGCCACTCGTAGCAACGACCCCGTGGCCTACGTGAGTCTGGTGAAATCGTCAGGAACACCAACGAATATGATGTCATGTTAGCTGAGGTGGCCTATTTGCGTGTGTCAGGCATGTGCGGAGATGCTGCAGGAGAACACCAGCTTGCAGAGTCTTAACATCGAGTCCAATTTCATCACCTCCGACGGCATGAAGGCCGTCATTAAGGCTATGGCCAGTAACGCCACACTGGTGGAGCTCAAGATCGACAACCAGGTTGGACGCACATACACACACAAACATACACACACGACTCCAATTTCATTCCATTTCAGCGACAGAAACTCGGCGACTCGGTTGAGATGGAGATCGCCGCCATGCTGGAGAAAAACTCCAGCATCCTCAAGTTCGGCTACCATTTCACGCAGCAGGGCCCGCGCGCCCGCGCCGCCATGGCCATCACGCGAAACAACGACATGCGTAAGAAAACCAAAATATCTTTTCTTTCCATCTCGAAACAAAAATGCGACAGGCCTTGTTCAAGTTTACTCTCAATTGTTCGTGGCTATTTTTTGCATTGAATAGCACAAACTAAGAATATTTTTTAATTTATGTAGTATGATTTTTAATTAAAAAAAATACTCATCTTGATACGAATGACCTAAAATTCAATGTAAAGAAAAAACAGTGTGCATTGATATAAGTCAATGGGCATTGTGCTGTTCCTTCCTGTGTGCGCACTTTGGCCACTAGGGAGCAGTATAATACAATAAAACCAACATGCAGGCTTCAAATTTATTGACAAACCAGAATTTGACACATCTTTGTTTGCTTGTTTGTTTAGTTCGGCAGCAGAGGCTGAGATGAAGGGTAGAAGAAGTCGTCCCTTGTCACGCAGAGCATCTTTTTTTAGGACAGGTGACATGATTCATCATCTCATTTGGAAGGGGAGGAGCGTCTGTAAATACTTTCAATAAAATATTTATTCAAATCCTCTTTGTAAACATTTGTACATCTTTCATTGGATGAAGAAAAAGGACAAAATTTCAAGTAGAGCTGGGGAAAAAAATGTGATTTTTGTAAATAAACTCAGATTTTCTTTTTAGGTCCTATCGCCCATCCCTAATTCCATGATTTCCTCACCTCTGGCACGTGGTCTGCTGACAACATGCTAAGGTTTCATTTTAATCACGCAAATCTCCTTTAAGTCACTTGTGATCCTCGCACTTCCCACAAGCACCTGAGCTATTTTTATCCCGCCCGGGCCGCAAAGTGAAACGGATCCGGACGGCCGGGCTTGGGTTACGGCGTTCCACGTAGAAGAGGAGCTCGTTTGCGCCCTCAGCGCTTTATGGCTACTAACAGCTGCTAACCTCTCAGGATTTCCACAACATTCCCTTCTCTTCCTCGCCTGTCATGTTTTTCATCTTCTCTTTAAAGTGATGGCAGCTGACTTCCATTGCTGACCGCAAAATTTCTTTGGTGATTGAATCATTTCAGGGTGTACTCACATTTATTTCTAAACCGCAGTTTTGAATTTGTCAAGTGTGTTTTTTCCCCAACAGGTAGGTGCAAGCTTGCAAAAAGAAACAACTGTTGAAAACGGCTGCCTCAGAAGGTCCCCGACCGGACGTGTGGTGCTTTCAACACATTAGCGGCATTGAGAAATGTCCCAGCCTTAGCTCTTCTGACCCTCGCGTGCTTCTCTAAGTCAACGCCACTTTGCTGAGCGCGATGCTAACTGGTGGAATCACGACCCAAATTAGCACCCGAGTAGCTCCGTCCACTTCAGGTTTACACTTAAGCTGAGCGGGGATCAGGAGGGGTACATTTGATACACTCGAGACCTGCGGCCATTTTTTATTTTTTGATGTGTCGTGTCACATCGGAGCCAAGTCACATCTAGTCCAGGAAGTCGTAGTTGTTAAAGAGAAGGCACGGTTGCGAGCGAGGGAGGCTCGTCCTCATCGGAATCAAACTCGACACCTTCGTCTTTAACCCATCGGCCGCACCGATCTTGCAGCCAGCCGTCGCTACGGGAAAGATAATCCATTTAGGGCATGTACCGTATGTGACATGATGGAGGCGGTGTACCTTTTTAGTTTGACGTAATGCTCCAATTCGAGTCTCCTCTGGGCCGACATGGGCTCAGATGTTGGAGTGGCGGACGGAGGATGACCTCCTGTGGTGCTTGATGATTGAGACGGCTCACTGCCTGTGAAAATGCACAACTATTGATGGATGAGAGTAAAGTCTTACATTTTAAGATCATCAAAAAACAGAATTAATATTACCTGACATGCTAAGAACATCAGCTGACTCTGCAGCTCCACAAGGTGGCGCCACATGTTCAAGTTGGCTGCTTGCTGGTCTTTTTTCCGTTTTGCTGCTATAAAAAAAAAGTTTAATTTCTTGGGGGTTTTTGTGAGACGCTGTGAAAGATGACTTTGCCATGCCTGGTTCTCCGATGGCAGCTGTTGTATGGGGTTGTCTTCAGCAAAGCGTGATGGGTCAGCTTCCTTGTTTGTGCAAGTAAAGGAGCTTCTGAACTGGGACCTTCCTGAGAAATACAACAAAAGCTCATCTGAGTTCAATTTAATAACAATGTCGATGAAAATGTCCAAACAGATTAATCACATGACACAGATTTGGGCTGTGCATTCCCTACTGCTGAAATATTAGAACGTTTTTTTTTCCTTATCTCAACTATCACAGCAAAGGCTACTGGGAAATGTAGTTTTGTGTTGCCCACCTGCGGCTGGTCCTCAGCTCTGATGAGGTTTTCTTGTTTCCTTTTTGTGATTTCATGCTTAAGCCGCGCTTTCTTCCCATAGAATGCCTTTAAACCTAAACATATATACAAAAGTGTCAATATTTTCACATGAATCAAAGTTTTGTTTGCTAGTTACCATGTAAAAGAACATTTTGTTCACCTTCAAGATGCCTTTTCCCTTTTCTGTGGACTGTCAGCATGTCGACGGTGTCAAACACAGGGCGATAGTGGCACACAAGACAAGTGTACCTAAAAACAAAAATATTCAGGTGATCACGTGATCAAAGATGGCTATCAGGTAGTCGCGGTGTGGTCCGTGTTTACATGTTACCTTCCATTGCTCAGAAGTGCTGCTTCGTCTTCTGGTATAAAATTTGACAGGAGGTCTGCGACGCGACGTTTCTGCAATCAAACACAGCAAAAGTGTCAACAAATTGTGAGTCATGTAGAGTTATATTATTTGTATGCGTGTGTTATGCTGTTATGCGAAGTGATGCTAGCAATTAGCTTACTTTGCACACAGCAATGTGTACGCATCGATTGATAGATAATAGCACACATGATATAACATTAATACTTACTTTGAGGATATTAAGCTGACTCTTGTCGTTACCTTCCCGTTTAAAAGACATGTTTGTACAGCAGTGTCATCATTTGATGTTAAAGTAGTAGCTTAGTAACACAGCGGTCTAGCCTACGAGAACTGTGGCGTTCAGGGTGAATGGTAAATTTAAGTTTTGAAGTCAAGTGGACGTCTTCCGAATTAAGTAGAAATAGCCACAACTGTTGAGCGAATATACCGTTTTGTGTTTGAAAATTGTGAACTATATTGTAACGCGAAAATGGGTCCATTCAGATCAAATGTTAACGTGTGTCCTTGAAGGCATCATGCGCAAAGCATTATGGGAGGTGTCACTTTTACAAGGCAGGCTAGGCAAGGCAGCCATGGCAACATATGGCAGAAGAACTTTGTCTTCTTTTGCTAGATGTTTCTGCCCCTTTTGTCTCATTTTAATTTGCTTCTCTTTTAATGCGCCTCTCCTTTACCCCTCGATATAATGTTGACTCGACTTTTTTGTAGGTGACGTCACGAAAGTTACCTCGGTCGGCATTGTGGAGCGCCGATTAAGCAGTTTATTTGTTAAGTATAAAACCAAATAGAACAAACAGCCATGTTTGCTGCGCTACGATTCGACGAAAGTTGACTCGAGCCGAGTGATTACTTCCTTTCCTCGCCGTCATGTCCGCGGGGAAGGAGCCTGCGGACGCCGGTGGGAACGGCCTGTTGCGAGTCGGTCGGAGCAGCAAGTCTTACGGCAGCCTGGTCCGGTCCAATGTGTCTCCGGTCCGACAAAGACCCATCGAACATTGCATCCAGCCCGGCGAAACACTTCAAGGCCTCGCCCTCAAATATGGAGTCACTGTAAGTACTATCCATCTCATGGAATGATTTGAAATTAGTGCAAAAAATGCATTTGCAAAATTTCAATCTGGTTAAATTTTTTTATCAAATAGTTGATCAATGTGTATTCCAACAGCTGTGGTTTTCTTTCAGACCGAGCAAATCAAACGAGTCAACCGTCTGTATACCAACGACTCCATCTTCCAAAGGAAGTCCTTGTCCATTCCTGTGCCGTCACACTCGGAGGCTCACCAAGAGGAGGATGACCAAGGTGAACGTTTGAACCATGAGCTGTTCCGGGCTGATAAGAGCCCGACGGCGAGCCCCTCCGGCAAAGAGTTGACGGCGACGGATTTCTTAAGCCGATTGGACGGCATTATCAGCGAGTCCAAGCGGGCGGCCGCCAGGAGATGGCAGGATGCGGAGAAGAGGTCAAAATACATTTCTGTCCTTCTGTCCGTGTATCGAACTACAGTATCTACTGCAGATGTTTGCTGCCACTTTTTTTTTTCTTTTAAACCAGTCCAAGTATTCACTATTACTCACCGATACCAAACGATGAAAGGGTTTAATTGATTGCTTTTTCTTTCTCTCTCCTTTGTCAGGCTGGCCGATCTCGAGGCACTTTGCTCCAGCAGGATGAACGAGCGTTCGGCGCCGCCGCCGCCGTCGTCGGCCGCCGCCGTGCCGCTCACCGCCACCAAGCTGACAATGAAATTGCGGGAGCGAGAGGACGACATCTTTGAGCTGTGAAGCTGCAACGCTAACATAGTCTGACACTGAACCTGGGTATGCTTTGAAATATATTTTTAACACTATTAGATCCATATGTAGTATGCAACTCTATGGGACATGTCACATGGAGGCAAGTCACATGGTGGCGGTCACATGATGGCGATCACGAGAGCGTGCGTGCATGTAACAATAGGCGATAGTGTTGTCCGCTTATTAACTTATTCACCAAAAACTGAAGCTTTTTGATACAGGGCACATGAGTATGACTAATTCATGTAAACATGTTGAGATGGAGGGAGGAGTGTGATCATTCTGTCTATGTAGCTTTTGTAAAGTTTAATAAACAGTTGAAGTATAAAAAGTACTCCGTCCGTGAGTAGTAGTAGTTTGTTTGTGAGTCCATCTAGTTGAATAACATTAAAATAAATTCATCTGCTCTGAGATCTGATCATATAAATGACCTACACATCATGTAAATCATTAAATAGACACCTCACACAAGCCTTGATGTCACCTTATTGGCTTTATTATCATCATCATCATTATTATTAATATTGGATGCTTTTTTTCCAAACTTCTGTAGCTTCAATATTATTTTCCTCTTGCTGATACAACATCCTGACCGCTAGAGGGCAGCATTGTATCAGCAATGTATCTGCCGCCGCTTCCTCTTTCCACGGAAACATGGATCCTAATTCATAAGTTTTAAAACAGTATGAACCACTTTGCTCTAGTCTGACCTGCTGTCATAACGACACCTCAAAAGAAAAAACAATCCAGCAGTTTTTTTTCCCAAGTGGAGCGTGCGTCGGGCACCTTCCCTCTTTGTTTGCTCTCTCAGCAGCAGGTCAGTGTCGATGGAGCGTGAAGTGTCAGTGTGGTCCCAAAGGGGAGACCACGAGTTTGTCATATTGTCCCATCTTCTATAAGCTTGTTGAGTCCCTTGCAGATGTGCACCAGGTGGTTCCGGAAAGGCCCATCGGGCTGGTAGAGCCGGCTGAGCAGCTCGGGGTCGGCGTAATGATTGAAGACGTGGTTGATGCGCCCGTGGGACTTTGGCGTCAGGTGGCTGTTGACCAGCTTCAGCAGGAGGTCCCTGCAGTCCGTCAGGAGCTCCGACATCACTGTCTTCTCAAAGGTGAAGTCCACCTGTGGAACACCACACGCCACTCTTTTGTCATTGCTTCCCATCGGTCACATAGCAGCTTATACACCAAATGATCTCTTGTTGAAGAGTCCGAGTGCGTACCTCATAGAAACTGATAGCGGTCATCGCACCCTGGTGCAGCTTCTTTTTGAAGTCCTGGGCCAAGAGCAGCTCCTCTGTGCTGAAGCGGTTATTGCGAAACAAAAGGCCGATCTTGACGGCGATCTTGATCAGGTCCTTGACCACCTTGTGGGCTTCCACTTTGTTGCCCGTGTATTCCTTGGAGACGCGGTAGAGCTCATCCAGGATCTCGCTAGTGGTGTCGTCGATAAACAGCTGGACAGAGGCCTTGGTGGCCATGCTGCTCAGGATTTTCTTCTGGACCTTCAAGGCCGTGTCCTTGGAGTTGAAGTGGTCCATGGCTGTCTGGAAGTGAAAAAGTACAAACGTTAAAGTGGGTCATGACTTTGCACCAGCGGGACAATGCAGATATTTGGGTGCCACCCATTTTGCATTTTATGTGTTTCCTCCTCTGGTTTAGAATTTTCCCTCCTTGTGCAAGATCATCATAAAGACGGCATTGTACATCAGGTTTTGATCGGCACGTCACAAACAATCGTCCGGCATGAGGCCGGGTAACATTCTCACTGCCACTTGCCAAGTAAAACACATGATGACAGGAAACGGGCCTCAAAGGAGAAATGAGTCACCCAACTGATTCATTTGACCAATTAATTCAACAAAAATCACCATTCCATATTTAGCATGTTCTGAGCATTTTTTTTAAATCCAGCTTAAGTGTCACATGCTTACTGTGACATAACCTCCGTCTAAATCCACATTTTCACCGAGCGGCGCTGTCCGGCTGGAGGTTTGAAAATGTAAAGCCCAATGTAAGCTATATGTGCAATTAGCTACCTCTAGCATAGCGTTACATCATCGTGTGACATCATAGTCCACCATTGTTCACTTTAATATTCCGCCTTGGCACTAAGATGGTGCACAAGCTTTGGTTAAAGGATCCTCAAGTCACTTCAAAGTGGATTCTTGGCACCAAGATGGTACCAAAGCACTACTTTTGCCTCAATGAATCTCCTCCACTTACTTTAATATCATTCCTTTCGCACCAAGATGGCACTAAAGTAACACTTATGCCTGAATGAAGCTCCTCCACTGACTTCAACATAGTTCCCAGGCACAAAGCTGACGCCAAATCTCTACTTTTGTCTAACAAGCTCCTCAAATCACGCCAATGTAGTCCCCTAGCCCTAAAATGCCACAAGATGCTTTAAAGTAGCACTACTTGTGTCCAACGAAAGCCCACATGAACGTGTGTCGTTACATAGTGAAACAAAGCCACGTAAGCTTCATTCAGCTCATTTTTATTTGCTTGCTTTGCGATGGTGACCAGTGAGACCTCATGGCAAAAACAACGCTAACGTGTCCCGTGGAGGCTTTTACCCTCCTCTGGGATCGTCGAGCTCACTTTGTATCCAAAACACACGCACAGACACCCAAGAGAGGTCATCAGCCCTGAACGTTACTCCCTGAGGTGTCCCACACTTTGATGACACACCATTAGGAAAGTCACTATCTTCTTGAGTTTGACTTTATCCTGTCTGAGGAGGGAACGCCATCCATTTATATGCTTTCATTGCCATATTGACCCCTCGGGAGAAAACTACGTGGCTGTCTGCTGGTTTTGGTGCGAGGAAAGGTGCTAATAGTGGAATTTCTATTAGTAGAATAGTCCCATTGGTTCTTCTGGACAGTATATTTCTACTCTGGACTGAGTGTCCAGGACGAGATGTACCATAGAGAATGTATGAAGCTGCTGTGTGCAACTTCTTGCCTGCGCTGGCTTGTTTCGGAGGCGAGTGACATAGCTGAGGCAAGCCCACGCCTGTTTGCCGCACATGTCATCAGCACATATTGCAAATATCTGTTCATTTACGGCTGAGGCGCTACGTTTGCCTTTTATGCGCGGGAAAAATCTTCAAACTCTCTGTGATGTCACAGTGGCTTCATTTTTTCTTTATCCCAGTACAGTCCTTTTGTTAATTCAGTTGTCTTTAACTTTGAAGTCCAAACATTAGCATTTAAGCTTTTAGAATGGTTTTTTTTTGGCAAACATTTGGCAGTAACGTCCTTTTTTTTTTGCTCACGTCTAAACGAGACTATCGCTTCCTCAAAGCATCCCGACTTGAAGTTATGAAAGTGCAAAACGGACATTGCGCTCTTGCTCAAGTGGACATTGCTCAAGGCCGCCGGCCGGCTGGCCGGTTGGCCACGCCCCTCTGGCGGGAAGTGAAACTGACAGCTGACAGTTGGTTTGCGCCGTCGTCTCTCAGCATCTCGTACCCAATAAGCGAAGCGGGGGGAGTGCAAAGTCTTGAGTTGAGCAACTACCTGCGCGTATGGCGTGCATGAGGAAGTGCAAAACTATTTGTTTTCTAGTTCATCCGAGCGCTTCCATTAGCCTGCTGGAATGTTAGCGAGCCAGCTTACCTGAGTTGGCGGCGTCCCCCCCCCCTGCTCTGGTCGTGGTCGACGACAAACAGCACCACTGGCTTGACCTCAACGCTTCATGTTAGCAAAAAGCAGCCGCCCGGGCGTCTCGGCACTCTGCCTTGAGATACTGACGACTTGTACTTCCTTGAGGAACTCAACGTGCATTGACACACCCCTCAGCGCTCAAGTGTGTGCGTGCGTGTGTGTGTCTCGCTGAGTGGCTGCTCGTAGATTGACATGTAAAAGTTGCAGCGGCCCCGCGATCAACGCGCCGACTGCTGACGTTGTAAAAGTCTGCCTGTCCTGACAAGTGAAAGCACAAAGAATGTAAGCCAGAGATGTAGCAGCCTGAAAGGGGAGCGGCTTAGACCTTTGTGTGCGTGTGTGTGTGTATGTGTGTGTGTGCGTGTGTAGTTTCACCTTGCCCGGAATGCGGTTGAATGTGCTGCGTTCACTTTCTGGCTTTTATCGAAGGCAGAAAAGCAAAACGTGACGTAGGTCGAGATACGTTTATTGTGTATTTCGTCAATTTTTCCCTCAAATGTACAACTGCGCTTTGACTTGAGAGTTTTTCCCAGTCACGAGCTTTTACTCATTTTATTTTTCTGATTTATCATAGTTTGGGGGTTTTCATTTGAGGTTTTATTTTCTGTATCGGTGGCCGGTATCGGCAGCCTCCTCAAGTACTCGATACCTTAAGATACAGACGCCCGGTATTCATAATGGCCCATCCCTAGTTTGTAGTTCTACTCCTATAGGGAACATTTCTTACTGTGGCGCCACCGGTTTATGTTCAAAGTCTACTTTCTTTATAAGAAATAACATAGCAGCATGGCGTCAAAGCGCATCGACCTCCCAACCGAGAAGTTCGTCTTTTCATTTTATAACGTAGGACAAAGCCAGAGTGAAATCTTGTGGGTTTTATTTATAAAGTGTAGTGCACAACTATGCTTCCAAACTTCCTCTACAAGATGATACATCTGGAATCTTTATGAATTCATGAGCTGTTCGCCCCAGAAAATATAAATAAATGTGGAGTTTACAAATCCTCGACTCTGTTTATATTATTTATGAAGAGTGAGCCCCCCCGATTATCATGTGGGATACATTCCAGACTCACCTGCAAAAATCTGCATTACAGAGAGATGATATACATATTTTTAATATGATTTTACGCCTCCCACACATTTACTCAAAATGCCAGAATATATTACAATCTACTTGATAACGTATTTCTTCTCTCGCGCAGTTCTATAAGTTCTAATAAGAGGCCAAGCACGCTTGCCATTGCTAACAGCTACACTTCATGAGATCCCTGAAAAGATGATCCACCTAGAATCCGTGAATTCACGAGCTGTTCGGCCCCAGCAAATCTAAATTAATACCAAGCCATAATATTAGTTAACAAATCTTCTACTGTGGTGATTATTTAAACACGAAACTTCAGTAAACATGAAATCTGTAACGGTATGGCCGTGTATGTAAGCTACGTGGACACTGGGCCCATTTAGCCCCTCCCCACCAACATATAATAATTCCTTCCAGATGTTGGCATTGGAGGTTCCGCTGGGCTCCAGCTGCCGGGCTGAGAGGCCAGCGGTGCCGTGCCCACCGAGGATCCCCACCCGCTCGAGTACACCTGCCTCTTTGTCTCGCCAAGCCAAACGAGCGAGTGGCTGGGCCCCAGCGGGAGGAGGCCGGTCGCTATGGCAACAGGCAGGAAGTAGTGCTTAAGCGGTTTCCTGTCGGCCTCCGGTTTATCGCGTAATGACATCTCACGAGGAAACATCAACGGGTGTGCGACAATATCAACAATATCTGGGTGTGTTTTGGTGTGTGTGCGGGGGGGTGGTTGTTTCTGTTTGTGTGTTTAAAAAACTGCCAAGCACTTTAGTCCACATTTATGACTTAGATATTGAGTTTCAAACTTGAATATTTTTCACAATTTACAAATGCAATGGCCTGTTATTAGGTGTGGCCAGTTATGGTGTCCCTAATGGAGTGTCCGAGTGATGTCACAGATCAAACAGCCAATCAGAAAGTTACCCTCGTTAAACACACCTGCGTGAAAAGTTTTAGCCACTTTCACATTCTGCAGGAGCTAAAACTTTTCACGCAGGTGGACTTAACGAGGGAATCACACGGACACTCCATTAGGTACACCGCCATTTTCAAGTGTACCTAATATAAGGCCACTATATGAGGGAAATATGGTCAAAGGTCACAGGTGTCAAGCTCTAGTCTAAAATGGCGGTGTACCTAATGGAGTGTCCGTGTGCTTCCCTCGTTAAGTGCACCTGCGTGAAAAGTTTTGGGTCACTTTCACGTACCGCAGGAGCTAAAACTTTTCACGCAGGTGCACTTAACGAGGAACTCACATGGACACTCCATTAGGTACACCACCATTTTCAAGTGTATCTAATAACAGGCCACTTTATCAGGGAAATATCATGGTCAAAGGTCACAGGTGTCAAGCTCTCGTCCTCAGGGCCGCGTTCCAATATGTTTTCCAAGTTATCCTCGTTAAGCGCACCTGCGTGAAAACTTTTAGCCTCTTTCACGTTCTGCAGGAGCTAAAACTTTTCACGCAGGTGCACTTAACGAGGGAATCGGCGGGTGTGGCACTTTTCACTTTCCGTGAAGCTTTTCCCTAATGAAGTGGCCTGTTATTAGGCATGGACACTTCAAAAGGTACACTATACGAGGTAGAAAAAATAAATGAATAAATAAATAAAGTGTAGTCAAGTGTAATCTCAAGGATTGTGAAGAGATTTCGAGATGGATGTTATAATGGAAGATAAACAAAATTGGCTACTGGTTGGACCACCTGCAGTTGTAAATTGTGGGTTTTGTTTCATAAAATAAACATGTACAGTTTTAATTTTAGGAAATGTCTGCTAATTAATTGCAATTAGGTTGGTTTTAAAAAATGAGCAAATTATAATAGAATTATTTTATTCATAAAATACGATGTTTTACACATGACTTTTTTTGTCAATGCCCATTAATCTGTTTGAAAAATCGAATGTGGCCCATGATTACAAAGGTATGTAAATGATGTAAAGACATGCACAGTGGCTGTACATCCATGTTTATATAAATACAATCTACCATGTACAAGAAGAAGCATATTGTTTCACTCAAAATGGTAATCATGTCTCTACTTTGAACAACATCTAGTAGATGTCATGTCTACACTCAAGTCAAGTCACGATGTCACAGCATGATAATGTGAGATTGAGATGTTATGACATTTTCCACCGGCTCACAGGAGGGTGCACGAGGCGCTCTTTATGGGCATGTTGACGGGCAGCTTGGCATACTGCTGCCTGAAGCTGTTCCTCTTAATGTTGAGGATGGGTCCCGGGTTCTCCGGGTCATCCATGGGCGGCGCCAGCGCCGACGTAGCGTTCCCCGGCCCTGCCTCAGCCTTGGCGCCCTTGTTGTTCTTAGTCTTTTTGGACTTCTCCTGAAGGTCTCCCGGCGCCGCCATGGGCTCGCCGGAACCCTCGGGTAGCGGCAGGGTATCCTGCGGGAGGTCGCTGGGACTCGGTTTGCCCTCCGCTTGCTCCTCGCCGCCGCTGATGGGCTGGCTGGATGACATGTTCTTGGCTTCGGTGCTGGTGGAACTGACACACGTTGTGAGAGGCAAGATTTTACAAACGATGGTGGTTAGCCTTGCTAGCTAATTCCTAAGTAGCTCAGGAGTTGCGCCGAAACAGGAAACTCAATAGTCTTCAATTTGGGATGTACTGTGAACGTGAAGTCCTCCACTCACCCGTTGGAGCTTTTTTCTTCCGAGTCCTGCTCGCTACTGTAGCGCAACTCTGCCGGAGTCTTGAAGGAGAGATCTTTTTTTCCTTTCAGCCAGTATGTCTTCATGTAGCCTTTACCCTGTACACAAGCGGTTGCTAACATTGCTAACGAGTGGCTCAATTGTGACGTTTTGAGTGACCACAAGGAGAAGGTTGTTGACCTTGACAAAGATCTTGCCTCTCTCCTCGATTATGTATGGCTCATGTTCCAGGTGGTCTTTGGTGGTCTGGCTGATGTGTATCTGCATACCCTGCTCACACACACACGCACATACACGGTTTCCAAGGTCCCCAGCTCGAGAAGGAGTTAAGTCATGGATGTCAGTGCAGTCACCACGCCATTGCTCTCCATCCTGGAAGCCGTGTTGACCGTATCACCGAAGAGACAATAGCGAGGCATCTTTAGGCCCACCACGCCGGCCACTACCATTCCCGAGTGGACACCTGCAAAGCGGCACCGGTAGATCTAGCATCCATGTATCCATGGATTCAATAAGCACAAGTTCTGTGGAAATTGTGGCTCCAGCTATCTGCATCAAACGCCGACCCCCTGGCCAGAAGAAAAAGCTTTCATGCTTCACAAAGGCACATCACTGTGCTTACATCACCTTCCCCAAAGTCTTTTTCAAAGCTTTGAAAGCCATGAGTGAAATGTGCTGACTCAGCAGTAGAATAGACAGAAATGAGCGATCAATTTTGACCAAAACAAACTCACCGACTCGTATCTGGATGTTGTCCCCAGTGGATGGATCCTTCAGGTGGTCAATAGAGCTCAACATGTCTAGAGCCATGTCGCAGATGTGATGAGCGTGGAATGTGGTCTTGTTGGGCACGCCCGCCACCACCATGTAGGCATCCCGAATGGTTTCCACCTGCACCCACGTCCATCAAACCGTCTTGAGATTCATCGCGTCTGCGGTCGTCCAACCTCTGACTGATGAGGAGCCCACCTTGTAGACGTTGTGCTTCTCACTGAGCGTATCAAAGACAATGTAGATCTCATTGAGCATGTCCACCACCTGCATGGGGGTAATGTGGATGCAGATCTCGTTGAACTTGACCACGTCGCTGAACAGGATGGTCACATCAGGGAAGACCTGGAACGGACCGACCAAACATTCTGGTCATATCGCACCAAAGGCAAAACCTTGAACAGGTTCTGCGGTGGTCAAGGTTGGTCCCAGTCCAAGGTTTGTGGCCATCAGGCATACCTGGCATGTCTCCAAGGCGGTGATTCCCTTTCTGAGACGGTCGGCCACGGCTTTCGGGATCATGGCGTACAGCAAGGAGTCTCCTCGCTTCTTCTCTTCGTCCAGCTTCTTGATAATCTCCTGCAGCTGTGCATACTTTTGTTGCTCCTGCAAGAAGCAACTTCTATGTTAGCCTGCAGTTTCACCACTTCCTGACCATCACGGTCTATCTTGCTCACCTGATCCAGCGCTAGCTGCAGCTCGGCCGACTGCTGCGTCCCGGCTAGGATCAGCTCTCTGCTGGAGTCGTGCAGGTTCAAGTCGTTGACGTAGACCCCCATCTTGATCATGTCCTCCACTGTCTCAATACTGCAAAAGGATGCAGACAAGATGGATGGAGGTCACCTCAAGGCTGAGCGAGAGTGCCGAGCGCCTGGTGGTGGGCTTACATGGGCGTCCCCAGGAAGATAAGTGAGTCCCACTGGGGTACATATTTCATCTGGCCCTTTAGGTGGAGAGGCTTTTTGGGGGGTTCACGCATGTCCTCAAAGATGGTCTCGCTACATTTGCCTGAGAGGAACATGAGGTCAAATCATCATGTATACTTCAAGCATATGTATTTCTCGACTCGGACTTTACCTGTGACGGTCTGGAAGGCCAACAGCTCAATGTCTTCGCCTCCAGAGTTGGCGGCGCTATTGTACTGAGTCAGAGTGCTGCTGTACTCCTGATCCGTGCCTTTCATCTCCTCAGACTTTTGTTCTACACGGACCACAACAACTTGTTCAGAAGGTCAACTAGAAGAACATGACGCTACAATGACGAGCTTGGACATTAGCTAGTAGCTAACTGGGCACCTGCGAGCTTCCAGGTATGCTTTAAGGGTGCCGTACCTCTTTCTTCTTCCCTCTTGGCCTTTTCGCTCTCCTCTTTCTCTTCAGGTTCCTCTTTGTTGAGTTTTGGAATGTTAACTTTTTGTTTGCTTTCCACCACTGCTTTAGAGACCAGCTCAAACACATTGTTCAAGTGGGTGTAGATCTGAGTTGGGAAGGGGGGGGGAGGGGACACGTTAATGAGCAGCCAGGATGCTAACGTTGGAGACAGGGTGGGGCCGATACTCACGTTGTCCCAGCTGAACTCCAGCATAGGCCTGACCAGGGTGAACTCCTCGTTCACCTTCTTGCCCTGGAGGTCAGAGAAGACCTCTTTGAGGCCGTCGCCAATGCGGTACATGGTCATGTCGCGGCGGAAGATTACGCTGAAGGGGAACATGTCAAAAAAGATACCTCGCTTCATGGGAAGCTTCTCATAGCTCGGCGCCGTCTTTTGCTGCGGCATGCGGTGCTTGAAGGCCGCGTTGTCAAAGTTCATCTTATATACCTGACGGGGCGGGCACAGATGATTGTCATCATTTGGATACCGTATCGCACGCAACATGAAATTGCCCCCGCGGATTTGTTTCTATTTTCAGATCTTTTTCCGGTTCCGATTCCCGAATGGCCATTCTCGGACTTACTGCAATATTTCTGTGATGCTGTTCATACGTACCACATAAGTCATCTTCTCTGTCTCCTCTTTGGACAAGATCTCTACTTCAATATCTGTGTTGTAAAACTGACGCCCCACCTGGGAGAGCTGGCCTGCAGGGGGCGCCGATGCAGGTCAAATCACGGAAACTTAGGCTTTGACTTCCATCAACTTAACGTGTTGACGCGGCGAGCGAGACCTTTGACAAACTGCGTGAATCCTTTGCGTGTGCTTCGGTAGTGCAACGTCAGGCTGGTCTCGCACTCTTCCTCCACGCAAAAACTCGGCGGCTGCACTTTGGGGAAAGAGAAGCGGAAATACTCGTGCAGGTTGTCCAGCTCGTTGATGAAGTCGCGCACGTTCCGACCCAACACCTGCGAAAAGCGCCACATTTCTGTCCTTGACGTTCAAGATCCAGTCGCATATTTTAAATTGGATCTGGTAGCAATGGCTCAAAAGGTTAATTAAGTATCGTTCTGCTATCTAGTGGAAGAGCCTTGACTTGTTCTGCTTGTCACTAGACCACTTAAGTGAAATTGGACAATTTCTCTCGACCTACTGCTCGGGAATCTAATGAAAGAGTCAGAAGAAGAAGGCTAATTAATCCAATCGACGATCGGCCTACCTTGAGTATGCGCTCGTAGCCGTAATTTCCGATCCTCTTGACCATGTAGACTCCGAAGGCATACATCAGCTCATCGTGTGTCTTTCCCAGAACCTCGCCTGCCGCCTTGGCGAGACGCAGGATCAGGTTGTCACTGATGGAGAGAAGCCGTGTTAGTTGGTGACTTGGCTTGTCCATCATCTCGTCCGTCACTTACTTGTACATCTGATGCCTGACAAACTTGAGGTGCGGGATTTCGGCCCGGTTCTCAATCAGCCGCCACACGTCCTCGCCGTAGGACTCGTTGATGTAGTCGTTGACCGCTTCCAAGTACAGGCCGTACATCTTGGCGGCGCTGGTGGCGCTAGGGACCTCCGTATCGCTGTCCGACGTAACTGCTCTTCTGAGGGGAGAAATAAAAGCTGGAGAGGGGCGGAGGGGGGGTTAGTTCTGGTGAGATGGACCTAGTGCATCGCCGGCAGTCCTTCGGGTGGACCAGAACGAAATTGGGCTCACCTCAAGTGTTGCTCTACTACCTTCTGAAAAACACAAGCACCAGGTTCAAATCTGACCCATTTCGAGTTTTCCAAAAAACAAAACCGTTGATACCAAAGTGGTTGACGCCTTCTTGATCCAAGTTCTCAGAAGATGGCAAAACGAGCCAGGCGTCTGACAAAAGTCTTCTCACCTGCAGAGGCTCAGCCCTGTGTCGTCTTCGGCTGCGAATGTGTGAGGCTAAAGCTCGGTGCAGAGCGCCGTTCGCCAAGATCACCTGCACATGACAGGTCCCCCCCCACCAACAAACGCAGACACTCGACTGTCAGGTCAACAGGCGAGCAGGTCCAAAATAGACCGACCAAGTGACGTATGTTTGTGTCAGCTGGCAAACAAAACAAATCCACTCCGACAGGCTTTCCAACACAGTCTCGTCTTAATTATTCAAGTTAAAAACGAAATAACTGAAGTTTCTGCCTTGATTCAATGTGTCAGCGCAATAGTGACTTTTTATTTCCAAATTGCTAAATAGTGCCTCTGACCTGGACATGTTATAATTCAAGTTTGTTTCAAGCTCACGCACTCTATGAAATGCTAAAGACTGTCTTTAAGGTGCATGCTCTATTAAATATTCATTCAAACTGTTCATATTCTATTAAATATGAATAAAACGACTTTGGATTGCACCTTTTTTTTCCTGATCACATGTAAATTTAACAACTACCTGATCAAATATTCATCAGAGAATTTCAACTCGACATTTTCGGTTCAAACGGAATGTTTTTAATCTAATGTAAATGAGCGTTTTTAAACCGCACATTGGACATGCAACGTGACACGCGTTTTTAACCAAATATTAATTAGTAACTTCAACCTGTACATTTTCTATCAGTTGAATCTTTTTTAGGAAATCTTTGAAATGCATATTTTGTGTGGGTGTGTGTGTGTCAGAATTAAACAATGGACACGCAATGTAAATCCAGCTCAGAGTTTGTTTTGGGTTCCACTAGGGGGCACTGTTGGCACAGCTTGGTTGTTGCCTCTGCAGAGGAAGGCGCCAGGTTAAAGGTGAAGAACAAGAAGAATGGGCGCGATCTTTTGGCAACGACAGATATAGGTGAGCGGATGCGCAACACACAAAATAAGTGGTATATTTGTATTATATTCGATGTATATGTGGAGTCAGTTGCTTCTCATTTTGTATTTGACCGTTTTCTTCGTTCAACAGACAAAAGTGCACCGGCGGCCATGACTCTCCTTGCCCACCTGAGAGATGCTAACAGGTAAAGGAATTTTAATGGCTTTCCTTCTCAGTGACATAATAGCATGTTAGCTTGTCCTCTCATTTAATTTAGCTCGTTAGTGTTTCTTTTTAGCGCTCCTTCAGTTTGGCCAATTTTAGAGCTTTAGTTTCATCATTTTAACTTAAACTTATTCTAGTTTAAAATGTTACCTTGTTACTTTTAGCATTTTACTTTAGCGTGTTACCTTAGCATTCACAGGGACTTTTGTGTCTTGGCATGTCGTTTTAGTGCTTTAGCTTATTTTTTTTTCTCCTTCTTTCCTCTAATATCACCGTTGCTTCTTTTAGCGATCTGAGAGGAATTCTAGCTTGTTAGCACGTAATGGTGAGGCTTCAGATGGGATGTTCTGAGAGTGAAGTGGTTTTTGATGTACAGTGGACAGCTAGCAGAAAAGGTTACGGCGCTACGCGCGAACCCTCGGTAGCTACGCTGGCTCCAACGCGCTAATGAGGCTAATGGCTTTGCGGGTACATTGGCCTCCCCTTCCCGCCCCATCGCTAGGTTTCGGTTGTTAGCGGCCCGCCGCGGTGCCACTCGGTGGTGCGGCGACGGTAACTCGCAGAGATAACAATGTGCCAAAGGTGTCCGCCGCCTTCGTTAGCACGACCCGCTGAGTCAGTCGTTGTCGTTGTGCAGGTGGATCTCTTTTTTGCCGCTTATCCGTTGACGCGACGCCGTTCCGTTATCGTGTCTGATTCCGAAAGGCTCCTGTGCCAACACTGATAGCGGATTTTGCTTGCTGTTATTCAACCGGTGGGATAAGCTGCAAAAAATTATATATTTTTTTTGTGCATAGCGGTTTTGCATTTTAAAGGAGGAAGCAATTTCTCTTTTCTTTGTTAAAAAGTGTTTGGCAATGAAGGTAATTGGTTAATTCTTAAAATTGAAGAAAAAATTTTTAATCAAAATTAACATTTGGACTTTGTAAACGAATATGGTTTTAATTTGAATTCTGACTTTTATAATATCCAATTCCATGCTACCACTACATGTTTAACAAAGTCAAGCCCAAAAAAACGCCTTGTCTATAAGGTGGATAAAATAAAGGAGAACATTTTATTTTTTTCTCATTTTTTATTTCTTAAAGTGCAATCATGCAACACTACTCTAACCATCACATTCACTTGATAAAAGTGTTCATCTTCTGCCTGCGGGGAAGGAAGTGAAATGAAATCTTTATGATTGATAACGTTTACAACACACCTCGTCCTTCTACACACGCACAAACACACACCCATGCACGCACACCAAATCTCTGCATGATCGACACTTATGTGTGAAGACGTCTTCCTTTTTGCCCTGCTGGCCTTTTATTTGTTTAAGAAATGCTATTTTCTCCCTTTCATTATAAAAGTGTTTGGATCTTCCAGGTGATGTGCATTCTGATGTCTAGCTCTCTCACACACTCGTTCTCTCACACATGCACACGTACAGTCCATTTCAGTCCCAGGGTGCCGCCGCCGCTGCTGCCGCCGCCGCCTATTCATTGGTTCACATGGCGGCTGCGGGGGCTACGCTAGCTGAATGCTAACGAGTTGGGTGCTCTTTGGGTTGCATTTATTGCTCCTCTGTGTGTTCTCCATCTCCAGCACCCCCTCTCCACGGGCCTCCTCCCGCCCCGTCACAATCCCCCAAACCCTCCCCACCTGACAGCATCTTTATCTTGGCTGCTTCCCTCCCTGCTCAGCTGCTCTTTGTGTGTGTGTGTGTGTGTGTGCGTGCATGCGGGCATGATAATGCATCGTACTAGAATTAAAAAAAAAGACATTACAGTCAACGCCAGCTGTTGGCTGAGGTTCCAAACTAAGACCTGGAGCCAAAAGCACAAATTGGCCAATAGGGGATGTGAAAAATGTTATAAACTTATAAACACATACATAACATAATCATATGTCTAGAAAATAGTGTACCTATTACAGCATCTGTGTACCGTGCCTTTAAGAGGCGGGGCTTATGTGTGACATCAGGCAATTCAATTAAAGGTTTTAAGTTTTGCCATTGCAAAAATGGATCGCAGTCTTAGTGTCACCCAAAAAAACTTTGTAGTTAAGTAAAATCAAGGATGTGCACGTGACAAAGTGTTAGCTTCCACCTAGCTTCTCGTGGTCGTTGCGCCCGCTCCGAGCTACTGTGGCAGCTTAAAAGGAAAGTGAAGCAAGCCAGCGAGCGTTTTTGCACAAGAAGGAAGCGTGCATATAAATATTCCATTAAGTGGAGCCGGCTCCATAACAGCGTTATGTATTCAGCGTGGACGCCCAAATGAAATTATTGGGGGGTGATGGAGGAGAGGGAGTAGCTGCTTCCTTTTCTAATACTTTTCCCGCTTTGGCCCCTTGGCCTCATCACAGGTGACACTAATCCAATTTCAGCAACAATACACACACACACAAACACACACATTTTAAAGGTCACGGGAGACGGTGTGAATTTAAAAGCTCACACAAGGGAATCCATTTGAATCAATAGTGTTCTTCCTCTGCCAAAGAATAATAATATACTATTTGTGAGGAGGAAAAATGTTTTGACCTCATGTGTTGGACGTGAGAGCGGCGCGGAGGCCTAGTGGCTAGATGTCCGCCTCGCAGTGTTTGTATCTCGCAAACGTGAGTTCGCTGGATAACGATCGTAATCCCGTCCCGTCTCGTGTGTGGAAGATAAAATGTCGGGGAGGCGCCAGACGCTTTTTGTGTGCCAAACACGGCGGCTCACGTTAGCACGCTTTAGCTTGGCAGCGTTGTCGTGTTTGATATCGCTGCCTCCTGTTGGCGCATTTGCGCAACATGTCATGGTGGAAAAAGTCACAAAAAGCACACAAAACATTCTGAACACGTGTTTATGGATTTAAAATGCGTAGCGACTGGTCCAGCTCCTTCAGCACGTTTTTTTTTTTTCCCTCTTTTCCTCCATCAAACACAATCACAAATGTATGCAACAACACGTCATCACCTTTCCACTGTGTGTACGAGCAGGAAGTGAAAAATAACACGCTTATTTATTAATGCACACACTGAAATTGAATTCATTTTCATGCTTCAGTGCTGATGGAGAAGTGGATCACCATCTAATAGCGTGTAACACACACATCCACGCACACACACACACACACAACGCTTGCAATGATAAACAACAGTAGGCGCCGCCGACTTGTAAATTGTGAATGATTGTGCTCATTTGGACACTCCAACGGCACAGCAACAAGGCACTCTATTTTTATCAAGCCGTCATGATGTCGCTTCTGTTTCAGGGGTCGAGATTGGAGTGTCATGGCGTGGCGGCAACAACGCAAATGCGATACTTCCTCTCCCACAAATGAACACAAAGCAGCAGATGTGAGTGTTTTTTCTTTTTGTTGTTGTCAATTTAGTCTTATTCCACTTAAGCAGTGATAGTTATTTGGATCGATACCGTTTTAAAAAACGTGAAGTAAGGGTCAGCTCAACAGCAGCAAAGGCGCATTATGGAGACGTTATTTAAAAAGTGAAGTCGTTAAATGGGACATTATGATTTTTATGATGTGGACACATGATACGAAATGATTGATCAATATGTCATTATGGAGACTGGTAAAAATATTGTAACAACCTTCTGATTCCAAGTATTATGATTATGCTGACCTCATTGCGAAGACAATTTCGAGACACCGTGGAGCGCTTCTCATTCAACAACGGATGTGGTCTTTTTTTTTTTTTTTGCAGGAGGCACTTGAAGGTGACGTGAGGATGAAAGGGACATTGTGAATATTTGATGAAGCAACATGGTGGCCACCAGTCGGAAGTCCCGGTGTCCAATCAAGCAGGTGACCTTTTCCTTTTTAAGCGACGCAGTGCACACTTCAAACATCCGTCTGTCCGTCAACACATGGATGCACACACACTTGGAAGGAAAAAAAAAAAAATCAAATAAGAGCATCACGAAGCGTGTTATATTTGTACACAAGTAGCGCGTTTGTCCTCACTTCCTGGCGGCGATGACGGAAAGTTCCGGAGCGGTCGCACGGGTGCGCTTAGTGAAGGTGTGAAGTCTTGGCAGGCCAAAGAGGGATAATGATTTTATTTCAGCGCCCCGCAGGTGCATTGTGGGTGTCGGCACCATTGATCTGGGCCGAACGATAAGAAAGGCGGGCCGGCGACAGGCTGTTAACCCGCCGAGTCGGGAGCAGGAATCCATTTCCCGGCCTCCCGCCCGGCTCCGTATCTCCCGTCGGTGCAGCTGTCGGCTTCACAACTCCCTTTTTTTTGGTCCTCTAATCTGCTGTGAAACGCCATCACTGGCCGGGAGGGAAAATCCGCCTGCGCGGAGGTGGAATAAATGTCCTCCGCCGGGACGGAGCGAGGACATCTTGGTCGTGCGCGCTCTGGGAAAATTAATAGATTTCCAAACGGACCTGAACCGCGACACGTCTTTTTAAACACAGCGGTAATCGCCTTCGTTTCTTCTTGCACTGCTTCGACTCTCTACTCATAATGGTAATAATGTTCATAATATAACTTAATATAATATAATAATGTACTTTGGAAAAACAGAGTTGTGCCGCAATTAATTCGAGAGTTAAGATTTTTGCTGTGATAATTACAACAAATTAACAAATTACAAAGTGAGTAACCCCCCCCCCCCGAGTCAAAACGAAAGTAATCCCCAGTAAAAATTCAAAAGCTATTCCACCTGTGACACTTGAATGTAAACAAACACCTGTCTGCCCCTTCGCATCATCCATAATGTAAACACCATCTGCCCTTGCACTCGCGCACGTAATATAAATGCACGGCCATTTGCGCGCACGCACGCACGCACACACACACAGACACACACACACAGGGGCTCGCACTGCCTCCTGGGCCGTAACCGCTGCATAGCGCGCGTGAGGGTAATTGAATTTGACCCGTGGCTAACGAGGGTGGCGTCCGTCTAATTGAACGTGACAGGGCATCGGCAGTCCCACTGACCCCCCCCCATCCCCTGCCCACCCACTCCCTCCCTCCCCTCCTCTGGCCCAAAGTGACTTTATCCCGAACGCGTTCCCAGGATGTTTGTCATTGTGAAACGTCTCCGTTGAGCGGGACGCGGTGGCTGCCTCGGTTACCGTGACGAGCGGTGAGGTCCAAAAAGGGGACAGGCGTGTACAGGGCATCAATCAGCGCCACCGCTCTCCTCCAGGCTCGCTCGTGTCCTTTTATGTCCTGATCAGACTTAACGCAAGCGGACGTGATCGGTGGAGTCCTTAAACGCAGCGTTTTGTTTGGAGATTCACCTTTGTAACTTCACCTTCTTTGTCGTCTTCTGTGCAAATGGGGAAGCGATAAAAAGAAAACACTTTTCAAGATTTCCAAAGTTAACTTATGGCCATTTTCCATCTCTGTTGTTCCCCATCCTTGTAGAGGTAGGTGTCTTTGTCTATTTCCGGACCCCCTCCCTCCCCACTCCCACCCGGTCTCCTCACCGTCCCCGATCCAGGCCGTGCAAAGCTGCTCCATCAGCTCCCGACACTTTTATCAGCGGCGCCAGACTTCCCAAGGAGCTGAAACACCCAGAAAAAGACTCCATATTTTATTCTTATCCTCATTAGACGTCTGAAAAAGAAGACGCCGCTTCCCCCGCACCAGACCTCCTGCTTTTGTCTTCTAAATCTGCCTGGCGGGGGTTTAGGGATTGGGGGGGGGGGGTATGATGGGTGAGAAACGATGGGGTGGGAGGGGGGTGAGTTTTTGATAGAGCCGCCGTGATCCTCTTCACTGATATGCTGAGGAAGAAGATTCAGGCCAGGATGAAAAGGCAACAAATGTTCCGCCGAGGATCCCGGAGGGCATCGGGCAGACCAGGACGCACATGAACACAAAAACATAAACGTCCACGCTCGGAGTTGACAAACTCCTGCTCAAATGACCACGATAAATCATTTGAAACTTTTCCCACCCTCAATGCAACCGCTAACCTTTACAAAGCAATTGATAATAAAGTACCTACTGGTACATCTGAACTTTGTTAGGGATTAATCAGAGGCGCTTAAAATGCCACCAGTTGGATGCTGACCGCTATCTCGAATGTGCTTGAATGTCATTAGCTAATTTTTAACACCGCTTCACCCCGTCTTCTGAAAGGGTGTGTACACTTATGCAACCACTTTTTCCCCAGGTTTTCTTTTTTTTACATCCCATATTGACAATATTTCCTTTTTTAAATTGAGATATACATCTTAAAGTTCACAATGATGAAATTATTCCATTTTATGTATCTTTTTTACATGACAAAAACCTTTGTGTAGGATTTTTATAGCCACCGTAAACAACCATATAGTGTACATCAATGTTTTATGTGTGTGTGTGCGCGCGCACTAAACTCTATTTACCAAAGATGGATTAAAGTGCAAGTTCGCAGCAGCGTGTTTGCGCTGTTTTTAATGACGCTGACATTTACGTTCATGTTGGTGTTTTTTATGCTAATGGGTGTCAACAAACTACAAACTGTGCTCGTGTATCTTTATGACGCTCATATTAATGTCCAAATGTCTCTATTAAAGTTCACGTCGATGTTAATGGAGATAAACAAAAATCTCTTTCTGTTTACGTAACCTCAGCGTCACCTTCATTAATTGTATGTGCGCGCGTGTGTGTGTCACACATGCACACAAAAAGAAAAACACTCGAGGTGAAGTGCACACGCTGCGTTAGCGCTGTGCATTAGGCTTGATTCATGTCGTATTCTCCAAATGCTATTAGCGCAGAACAAGCTTTTAGACAAGTCGAGGCTCCAGAGTGGTCACTGAAGCATATCCTGGTGATATTATGGGATGCTCATGTCGCTACGGTGACACAAAGCATGAACAAAATTGAAAGACAACAACTCGCCGAAGCTAATTAGCGACACCATTTTGTCATATTCTGTCACAGACTGTTCTTGGATTACAGTTAACTGTGAGACAACAATAAGTAGCCTGATGCTAAGCTAACTGTAAATGGCGTTAGTCAAAATTCAATGTTTTGATGCGTCATTGTTAGCAGCTTAGCCAGTGTTAGCCTGGATTCGCCTGAGGTGACATTTTGATTACTTTTCACCGATTCGCATGCTGCTCTTGTTCAAATCCTGCCAGACCCAAAAATGTGTCCTGGTGTTCTTTATGTGTCAAGTTTCACAAGTCAAGCAACAGAACAAAAAAAAAAAAAAAATCCATTTGCGTGACCGCCGGCATTAATTCCACAAAGCGTTGCGGCGAACGCTTTTGACTCTGACGTTCCGTCTTAATTCCCACGGCAAGTTTTTTTTTATTCCAAGTGCCGTCCTTGAAGCGGACCCTTCACGCTCCGGCTCGCCTCCGTGGCCTCGAGCCGGCGCGGGTGTTCCGGTTTGATCCGACGCCATGAGAGTTTGTCTCGGCCTTGGCGTCTTCAGAGGGACGACGTCTGCTTTTTTTCTTTTTCCCCCAAAGCCATGCAATTAAAGTCTGCAAGGCTCATCAATGTCACAACAGAATGAGAATTGTATTGTTTTTGTTTCCCAACAGCTTCTGACAAATCCCAAAAATCGGTCGAACCGGAAAAAACATTTCAATTAACTATCTTAAAAGCGCCGTCGTTACATTTTCTGGCACGCTAGGCGCACTAGTGTGGCCGCCGCAGCCGTCGTGGTGGTTATGATTTGTGTCGACTTGGCGGCCGTGCGCCAGATGTCTTGTCAACACAAGAGTTACGCCTTGTGGAAAAAAAAAAAAAGTCATGAATAATAATAACCTGATTAGCACAACACAAGACTCGTTCACAATCCAATGTTTCAGTCTTTCACTCAATCATTGATTTATTGATTCTTAGTGTATTGTGA
This sequence comes from Syngnathus floridae, assembly GCF_059516105.1. Taxonomy (NCBI): domain Eukaryota; kingdom Metazoa; phylum Chordata; class Actinopteri; order Syngnathiformes; family Syngnathidae; genus Syngnathus; species Syngnathus floridae. Next base: position 1,444,938 of record NC_142422.1, on the reverse strand, counting down.
TGTACGACGTCCATAACCTCTGGATGACTCCGGCGCGTTTTGATTGGCCGTTTTGTTGCCGACCGTCATGGCCGCCACTTGAGCGACAGGCCCCGAATTAATTTGCCTTTGAAGAAGATCTGCTTAGCGGCGGCAGCGGTAGCTTTCTTTTTAAATGTTTTTTTTTTTTTTTTTTCCCTGACTCAGCTGGAAAAGTAAACGACGGGCGAAGTGCGAGTGGGAGTGAAGACTAGCTGTCAGCCTGAACGCTGTTTGCTCTGCATTCATTATAATTCTATTCAGAATAATCACACAAATGTCAAGTTTGGAAATGTTCTTCCACTTGGTGGGGACACGTGACCTTGAGGGCAAAAATAAATAAATAAAATCGAGTCTAAGTCTCATAACCAAATCAAAAATAAGTATACGACACAAAGCGGGACATATTAAAATAAGATTCAATCGGAACATCTGCAGAGAGGCAGAAAGTGACGCTCCAGTGTGAAATTTGATGAAATATGATTAAAGTCGTCCGTTTGTAGTTTCATTATTTATACCTTTATCATACCTAATAAAGTCAGTCCGGCTGTTGTTTAATGTCACCCCAATGGCGCTTTAATAATTGCAAAACGTCATACGTGTCACATCCCATATTATACATACAAAGTGTATATTTCATATTTTCATATAATCATGAGCATGTATTCCTGTATCATGTTATTCCCCGTATCCACATAAGTGATTATATGTACATATATTTTTTTTTTTCCGATAATATGCGCGCTACGTCGTGAACGGGATATTTTCCGAGCTTTCCTCATCTTTCAATCGTCGTCATGAATATTGCATCAAGTGATTACTGCGCCCTCAATCTAATATTCATGTTTTTAATATCAGCCGCGGCCTCACTCAATTGTCATGTTTGTCTTTTGGGAAATTACAAAAAGCACCAGATACTTGCTTCCGTCAAATGAAACACATCCTTCATCGCAGATTATTATTCATAACACGCATTATTCATCGCGCACATTATTCATCGCGTTATTCCCATTGAAGGGGCACATCTGCCCGGTCAGCACTTTTCGTCTTTTCCAACGCGTGATTGCTTGAACATCAACTAATAGAACAATAGATCATATCTGTGATGTATCTCCATTAATCAGCATTTTTTTTTTCTTGCTTGTGCCGTAACACATGTGGCCATATTTGAAGTGCTCCTTGAAAAAGTGTTTTCCTGTATCCACCATCATCTGTGTGCGCGCGCGCGTGTGCTGTTAGCATGACGGGAATACTCAATTAGCGCTGTTTTGGCGTGTTAGCAAAAAACGGCTAATAACTAGCTGTCCTTTGGAAGGTCAAAGACGCGCGTTAACATTCCGCCGGCGTTTCTTCTTGTCTTTCGAATGACGTCGTTGGAAGTGTATAAGCGGTGAGCGGCATCGTGTACCGCCTCACAGTCTCAAGGTTCTGGGTTTGAATCTGGTTTTGCGTGCTTCATTCCTCCGGCGTTTCAAAAACGTGCTGGCATAAATAGGACGTTTTATGCTCGCACGTTTTTGAAATGCGGGAGGAATGAACCACTGAACTATCCATCAGTGTGAATGCCACTAATTGGTGACCAATTGAGGGCAAGTCCGCTTGACCTCGCCAGAAGTCAGCTGAGAGTGAGACTCGACTCTCGCAGCCCACTTCTGCGTCGACATTTTAGTTGTGGAAGCTGCTTGAGAACTTCCTAAAAGGTTTATCGTCGTATTTGTTTTTCTTCCGGCAAAGTTCTCGCATGGTTTAAGCGTTATTTCACGCTTATGGTTCACCTAGACGGTTATTCTCATATTTTTATGTTTTTAATATGCTGCTGAATTGAGCAAACGGCGAGCGTTAGAAAAGTGAGCATTCGATGCTAGGAGGCAAACTGAGGACATAGATCACATTTCTATTCTATTTACATTTTATGAGACAAGACAGAAGCTCTCTGGCAGTGTGTCAAATGTGTTAAAAAAAAAAACAAGTAAAGCTTTATACCAGCCAGCCCTTCTTTCTTTGACAAATATGATGTCATGTCATAAAAATCCAATAATTTATTGTTACATCCTGACAAAGTGTTTAAGAACACCGCACAGGAAGTTTGACTCAAACAATAACAATGTTGATTTAAGATCCTCCTGAGCGTGTGTGTGTGTGTGTGTATGTGTGAGTTTGTGTGAGGGAGAGTGAGTGTATCCTACACTTTTCCTACGTGCATTTGCACTTGACATTTCTCGACAAGGTCACACTTTTTACTTAGTACACAAAACACACATTAGCAGACACACACACACACGTAGTGCAGCTCGAACGATGAATTTGGGCACACCGGTAACGAGCAATTAACATGGTGCTCTTAATGTCCATGAATTTATCTTGCTTTAATGAACGTTTGCTGATTAATGGCGCACACACACACACACACACACACACACAATTCAATGCACACACAACATCAAGTGGAGACGATCATTTCAGATGCACCTTGGAAAATGGAGACATTATTTTACTTTACTTCCTGGTTGAGTCACATGACCCCATTCTTACCGCTTCTACGCCATGCTAGGTGGCTACATGCTAGCATGTTAACATGTTATTGAGCTTGTTAACCTCACTAAAATGATCATAAAGAACGTCCTCTTGTTGTGCCTTAAGTCTTTAAAATCCAATATGGAGACTTATTGGACCAAGTTGGCCACGCCCACAGGAAGAACAACATTTGAGCTGTTTTCTCATTTGCGTTCTTGTCTCTCCTTAGGTCCTTATGAGCTCGCCAAACGCATAAACCGAGAACCGTTACCCAAATGCTGAACACACCGATTGGTTGGCTTGCCTTGGAAGATGTCCCAAGATGCATTTTGGCCTGGTAAGTTTTCACCAATGACTGTTTTTCGAAAATAGTGCGTTCCGAGAAAAACTGTACTTGGTAAATTCACCATATTCTGCTTTCTTGACATTGATTTTGACATATCTTCCTTTTTTGTATTTGTTTGGTCACCTCATGCCTAAACCTGACGCGACAAACGGATTTGGAACATGTAGCGCTTAGCATTTTAGCATGTGATTATTTTAGCCTGTTTCCCGTCACGTAAAAACGGAACCAAGGTTTTCCCGCTGTGTTGTCTTCCCGTTGTCATCCGAGAGCGGGTAACCGTCGCGGCTAATTGTCGCCTACTGTCGCCGCAATTTGCTGAATTGTGCTTTCAGCTGCTGACTCGCTCCACGGCGCCCCGCTGAGGCCGTGGGGGGAAACAGCTGCACTCAGCAGGTCACCGTTCCAAAAAAATAAAAAGCCTAATTGCTTTTTAATGTGCCCCACTGCCGGAGTGTGTGCGTTCGTGTGTGTGCGTGCGTTTGTGTGTTCACAGTTTAATGAAGTTTAATTAATGCAGGTCACTTTTTGTTCATTGTGGTTTTTCCTTTGAAGTAAAAATACGAATCGAGTGAAACCCCCATTTATCACGGGGGACACATTCCACATGCTTTTGAATATGAGTTAAATATTAATTGTGAACCGCTGCTGTGTGGCACAACTATATATATATTTTTAATATATTTATCTTGCGTCGTCGTAGCGTAGCATTGAGGCTTTTGAGATTTACGTCGCGTGAAGTCAAATAAGGCCTGAATACTAAACTCATGGCCTGCCGCTGATATTCTGAGAGTCAAACAACTTGTTGAGGGCGAAGCCAAGCGTCTTGGCAATGACATTTGTTTCATCTCCATCTCGCCAGTCTGGTCACATGACATCCCCTTTGTTGATATTGAGCGGCGGCGCGCATCGAACCAGACGCGATGAAGTTGCCAGCCAATGATCATAATAAGCCGGCCGGCGCTCGGCGACGGAGACTAAATGAGCATCACGCAAATTGGCGCTTGAAAACATCGCGATCAATGGGCGGAGAGTCCTTCATGCCGAGAGAGAGGGAGAGCACCGGTATTGATGTCGTCATGGCGACGCTCGTGGGAAGTAATGAAGTTTAAATACGTTTTTTTGACTGTACACTGGTGCCTTGGGACACCAGTTACTTGATTCCAATAAGGAGCCGTTTGGCAAATAGCAATGGATTGATTTAAAAAAAAAAAAAAAAAAAAAAAGGTCTCGCCAAAGCTTGCTTTGTGTCAGATGACCGCCGCGCTGTGATCGACAGGCGACACGTGCTCGGGAGCGGGACATGAGATGGGGCGAGCGAGCGTTTGCTTGATCATTAATTACTCGGCTCAAATAAGAGAAGTTTTTATTTTTGTTCATCTTACCGGGCGACTTTGTCTTCTTGTGCGAACGCCGTTCGTTTATCTCTCGTTGAGTCAGCGGATTCTCATGCAGGCACATCGGCATAAAAGTGAGCTAAGTAAAGAAAAATTAAAGTAGACTTTCTCTCTCACCTGTCCCATGCACTAAATGCACTGTTGAACCGTTGTGACCTGCTCCCCCCTCCCTCCCCCCGCATGCTAATTGCTAACAACAATTAGCGGCACATTTGTGCAGTCATTAGTGAGGAAAGCTGATGAGCTTTTGCTTGTAATTAGCCATCAGCGCAAAGCTGCAGACGACTAATGATGGCGCCCCCCGGAGGACGATTAGGGCATTGATTGTCTTTTCCTCGTTTCAGAAAACAAGCGGCTGTTCTGTTTTGTTGGGTTTGTTTTTGCTTTGCTGTTTTGTGGGGATGACCTACAAAAGCTTTCGGGATACGTGAGATGTTTAACGCCTATCCTGGTTCAAGTTTAGCGTGGAAATAAACAAATGGATTTGAGCTTTGTTTTGAGTTATGGAGCTGGTCAGAGAACATGCCAAACTTGTATCTCAAGGCACCGCTGTTCAGACACTTGATTAGGTACACTGGCTCATGACATCAAAATTGAGTGAAGATTGAAACATGGGCGTATCCAAATATTATTAATAAAGGCATTTGTCTCATTATGAAATGAATGAGCAGATATCTGAAATGTGTTTGGATCTTCATGATGTGGAATTTGGCCTGCAGGGAGAACTTTTACAAATATGAAGACTCAGCAGCTAATTATTTGTTAGTGTTGATGATGAAGACGCTTCCTCGGGAGAGTCTTCCTCAGGCTGACGGCGTCTTCATCGCCGCCGCCGCCGGAATACGAAGCAGCCGCCGCCACCGCCGACGGAATAATCACATCACATCAGATCATAGCTCACTTTTTATTGCTGCAAATATTAACACCTGCAGGCGACCACATGGAATATTCAAGTACTTGGCTGCCGAGGAGAAGCAGGAGGGAGAAGAAAATTATAGCAGGATGAGAAGGAAGGGGGAGGAGAGAAGGATGATGGATAGAGGGAGATGGCGGTAGAAGAAGAGAAGGAAGAAAAGGTGGACGACGATGGTTAAGAGGAGGAGGAATAGAGAGAGAAGGAGGAAGAGTAGTGCAGTGAGGAGGAATAGAAAAATGAGGAAGAAGAAATGAAAGAACGAGAGGAGGACTAAGATGATGAGCAATCGAAAGATGAAGCGCAACGGGAGGAGGAAGACGATTTATGCGAGGGAGAAGAAGGTCAGAGTAGGATGAAGATGTTTGAAGTCTTAAATGTCATGTCGGCTGCGAACAAATCATCCTTTGTCGTGGGGAATGTTCTTTGTCAACTCCAACAAATATTGATCAATAACACACGCGGAACGGTTTTGCGAGGCACAATTAGCATTTTGTGCCCGATCAAAACACAAACAAGAGGCTATGAAAAAGCAAATATAGGAATCAATTGCAGAGAAGGTTGAAAACCGACTTTGACTGCCGGCCGCTTTCCCGAGAGTGTATTTTGTTGTTGTTGTCGTCGTCTTTATTGTTTACTGCTGCTTTGGCACATTGCGGGGAAAGTTGAACTGGTCATGTGAGTGTGTGAGACACAAGTCGGATGTTTGTCCTCATGGCTCTCATGTCCATGCAGCACTTTTCCAAGATGGCATCATGTTGTGATGGGATAGCGCCCGCGAGGTTTCTCCCTTCCCTGCTCAATTAAAAGTATGAGGGGAGGGGGTAGTGGGGGTCCGCGGCGGGGGGCTCGTTTAGTTTCGTGATGAGAACAACTTTGACTCCCACACTGCCTCCCGCCTTTCGACATTCGCACGCCCCGAAAGTACGCAGCGGAGGAACTTAGATACACACACACGCACAGAGTTCATTACACCGAGGCTCCCACTGGTGAGTTGGAGGGCGATCTCTTGCCTCCTTTTGCCTCCCCCTTCCCTCACTAATGGGAGTGTTTGGGGGAGGAGGGAGGGGGGTGGCGGTGTGTGCGCGTTGGATAGTGATGGAGGATGTGTTGGAAAAAACACTCCAACCTACAAAGAGAAGATGTTTGCACAAAAGACCCCTGAGCAAAAGCTGTGTGTGTGTGTGCGCTTGTGTGTGTGTGTCTTGTTCTAGCCAAGGTGACCTTCACTTTCTCTCTACGAGCAACACGTTATGATTATAGTATATATTGTATATATTTTTTTATATTAATAGTGTATTATTATGAAATGCTTTTGTGTGTTTACAAACACATTTTGCACAACCGATAGTTACATCACCATTTTTGTGCATTGGAATAATATTTGGGTCTTTTCTTTTCTCGCGAGGATTATAATTGGACACCTTAACCTCTGTCTTGAATTTGAAACCCTAACCCCTTGTTGTAAACCTGAATTCCAGTTTGAAATAAAATCCAGCTTGAACCGCTAATTAAGCCAAGCCTAGCTTGCAACCCAAGTTTGAAACACTAACACCAAAGTAGAAGCTCAAAGGGCTTTTCTTAGGGCTCACTATTTGGCAAGCTGCAGCTAATGCTTGCCTTTCACCTATTTTGACGGTGGGCTCACTATTTTGCAAGCGGTAAGCAACTCTTGAATGACATCATGTCAGCCTGAAGGTCACGTGACATGTCAACATGTTTTTTTGGGGTTGTCGTGAAGCAGACAGGCTAACGTTAGCACCTGCAGACAAACGGCGAGCTGCTGTCGATCACGTGCGTGCACCCATGTCACTTTCCTGCAGGAGGGAGCATGAGGCTGAACCTCCCGCTCTTGTGTGGCAGCTTAATTAGTCTTTTCAGTGCACGTGTGTGTGTGTGTGAGGTTTTGGGGGTGTCATAAAAGCGCACGTAGCATGAAGGGCGGCGTGTTACATTGGGCCACAAATGGGGCAGATTAAAATGCTCTGATGAGTTATGGGTCATTAAAGGCTTCTCAGGCTGCTAATCAGAACCACATTTCCTCCTACTCGCATACACACAGACGCACACACACACTCTCACCTCATGACAGCTTCCTTCCTTCCTTCCTTCCACCACCTGTGCTTCCAGTGTCACCTTGCCATTGACTACTCGAGTCTCTTTGGTGCAGAGATCTTGCTAAATTGCCACATTAGAGGCATAGAAGTGTTGTTACTAACTGATTGCCATATAGTGAGATCACACTAAGCGACAGATGCTGTTTGCCAAATAGTAAGCCAACCCTCCGAATAAGTTACCATGCAAAAAAAAATAGCTACTGTTTGCCAAATAGTGAGCCCATTGTCAACACGACACGCAAACGTTATCTACTGCTTACCGAATAATGAGATCGCACTCAAAGATATGCCAAGCGAGCGATATCTTATCGACTCGAAAATAGAACATGCATAAGTTGGCTACTGCTTGCCAAATAGTGAACAAGCACTCAAGTAGAGGATATGTGAGCCTTTCTTACCACTTACCAGATAGTGATCCTAATCTTAATAACAACACATTATTCCCAGTTTGCCATATAGTGAGCATACACTCAACATTATGAGAAGCAAGCCAAATAGTGAGCTAACGCAAAACGAAGGAACAAGCAAGAGTTAGCCAACGCTAAGAGGAGCTAATGCGCATGTAGCGGCAGCAGCTTGGAGTTACATCCGAGGAAATCCAAGGTCATCCCAACGGAAACTGGTGCTTAAAAAAAATACAAACACGCAGGCAAGGGGCTGAGGGACCGTTTAGTCAGGTTGCTTTGGCAAAAATAGACTAGCCAAAAATCTCGCGCTGTAGCCTTTGTTGTCGACGCGGCCCGTAGCGCCGGCGTGGGCGCAGCGCCGACACTCAATTCACCTTCACCTACACACGCATACACAAACACACACTACTCTAAACGCACACACACACGGCATCGACTACCTGCGAGCGTGCCAGACGCAAGGTGAGGACTCCTCGCTTTGACGTACAAGGCTGTCTTTGAATAGGGATTTGGCGAGAACGCTCACTTTTCTTCGAATCTGTTCTTAAAGACCTGGCAAGTGGCGGGTAGCTCTTATCTTTGTGCAGGTTCATTATTTAGCAAGCAGGAGCTACTCACATATTTCTTTTTTCCTTTGAGGGTGAGCTTTTCCCTTCCTTTGTTGGTATACTCACGATTTGGCACGAACTTTTTTTGTCGTCGCGCGCGAGCTCACTTTTTGATAAGTGTCAGCTACCTCTTGCTTGTCTTATCTTTTCGTGTCAATGTTTGCATGTGGGCTCACGTTTCGGCAAGCAGCGACTACATTCGTAAAATTCATTCACCTGCGAAGCAGACAGATTATTTCAGCACGAATGTGAAAACTCAGCAGATTTGCTCGCAGTGCTAAAAAGTCAACTGCGAGCGGGCAGCCAGGCCAACGACGGCTGACGAGCACATGAGCAAACTGGCCTTGAAGGAGCGTCTTTGTCTTAATTTTGCTTTCATCATTGTCATCATCAGATGATGTTTTTGTTACAAAGCACAGGGAGGGAGCGTCCTTTACTCTCAGGACATTCAGAATGTTCTTCAACTCTTCCATCCCACCATTTCATGGAAAAATATGTAAATGATGTCTTTTCTTTTTTTCCTTTTAAATTTTAACCTCTATTTGTAAACGTATGACTCGGCTTGTGACTAAAAGAAAGACTTTCTTCTTTGGCCGTTTTGAAAGCTTTATTGATGTCCGTCTATGCCGACAAAGGACTTATGCCACATAAAAATATGCGTGTTTATGTGGACGTGTCCCGTAGCGTTGTTTCTCCCAGCTGAGCGGAACTTAAAATTCTACAGGCTTGGTCTGCTGAGCATAGACACTCACTAAGTCAAAGTGTGACTCACTGGAGCTTCTGGTCCCAGTTGAGCACTCCGCCGCTAGCTTATTAGCATACTTGTGTCTTTGTGTGTGTATTGTATGCGTATGCATGAGTGTATAATGTGGCGCTCTCGCGCCCAAACAAGTGTCGCTTGTGCCGAGCCCCTCCAACAATCTGCTGCGGTAATCGCCTCACTTGTCATTTGGACGCCGGCCTTCTTTTCTCAGAGAGCTTTTGGAGAACACTCGGGATGCCGATTAGCGCACTTTAGGGTGGACATCTTGGTCCACGTTCACCTTCTTCTCCTCCTCCTCCTCCTCCTCCTCCTCCTCCTCCTCCTCCTCCTCCACCTGGCCAGTGATGAGGTGTGGAAGACATGGTAACCAGAAAAAAGGGGACTCGGGTCACATGACTAAATCAAAGTTTTCAAATTTCGGACTTGTGACTTGTAGATTAGGAAAGACTTGCCTTGATTACACTACATTGGATTTCAAATCATCTTTGTAATTGACATGAACGCAAATGCCATTAATCCACTCCAGCCTTTCATAAAATAGCGACAAAAATGTTTTAATAAGAAAAGTCGTACTTTAAAGTACTATGAGAATGTATAGAAATAACCTAATTCCATAAAATGTAAAAAAAATAAAATAATAAAGCACTACTGCATTCACTGTGCTGCTCCTAATAGTGTGCACATTTTGGCCACCGGAGGGCAGTATTCCACATTCATACGTCGTATATACACAAAGAAGACGGTGACAACTGCTCAATAACAGCAGATAGTATATAAATATATATATATATAAACATAAACTTGTGAGTATTGTTATCTTTCTTTTCATCACAGGAACTCGGGCCATGTTTTTAACTTGACGGTTAAAACTTCAGACGACTCATGACTTGCACACATGACTTCCTCGCTCCTCCCGGCTCTGCTAAAACCTCAACATGTGATGTTCCCAACACCTCAGTAGTTGGTAGAAATGTCATAATAATGGATATGGGAGATGCCAGAAATTTAATTGACATAAATCGTGTAACAAGCTTGGCGACGGGAAAAAAATTAAAGTCATAAGTCAAGGTACCAAGTTGTTTCCTGTTTTCCAATACGCGTCCACCTCGCCGCCTTTCTCCCTCCATGTTTCATTCCGGAGCTTTGTTGGCGTCTCTGAAATGCATCTTATGAGTCCACCGGTCTGACCTTTCACTTTGCGGCGTGACCCATCCGTCCTCCGACATCGATCTGTCCGACCGCCGTCCCGGAGTTGACCTTCATTTTAAGCGAGGAAGCCCGCCTTCCAATATTGAATCAGTTCCTCCTCTCCATTAACTTCCCGTCACCTCCTCCTTGTCAACGTCGATGTTCCATCACGGAGATTCCGTCAGGTCGGATTGTCGTGGCGCGGCCGTCTCGGTGATCATCTCCGCCGGCGAGGCTGACGTGTGTAGACGACCATAACTCAAGAAGGCTGATGGGCTGTGTGTGTGCTCTAATGGAGCTAAGAAATTAGACTAATGGAATGTTTGTCATTTGTTGTATCCAGATATTAGTCAGTGTCCAAAGGAGGCCACAGACCGAATTTATCCAGCCTGTTTGTTTTTTTAACCTCCACTCGAAGCTACATTAGCCGCGGCATCCGTTATCATCGTCATGGTGATCGATAGCCCACAAAAACACCAAATGTTCAAGCGTAATGGGAGATTTATTGAGTGAAAGGAGTATTTTTTGTCAACCTAAGTACACAGAGGATGCGTTCGAAACCTTCTCACCTTCCCCGGATAGGCAAAAACATTCAATTAAGAAAAGTTTTTGTCATGATAGCTTAATAGGTCAAACACAATTATGAAGAGGCAGGAACTAGCAAAAAAAAAAAAAAAGAGAGAACTGATCCATTTCTTCATTGATACCAAAATTAAATCATATGTACTTGACAGACGGAGAACATGAAGTTGGGAACATTGGGATTGTGTTTGTTTTTTTGTACACAGTGAATGCGGTGCACCTTTTTGGATGTGGAAAAAAGCTACAAGCACAAATGACTCCCGGCGTGGCAATATTTCTAAGTGTGCGCTCCTTCTCCTCTTGTAACACCAATATTGTTTGTAGCGGCATCCCATAATAACATCCCCACGGTGCCCGCTGTTCTCTAGACAAGCCTGGCAAAGTGCAGCTATGAATACATTGAAGGAATAAAAGTGGTTTCATTCTAATGGGATCGAGCAGCTGAGATGGACTTTAATGAAGTGTTGATTAAATATGATCAGTAGAAAACCTTTTATCACGTTGTTTGGGATCAACTCGTGTTGCGCCGTGTTTTCTCCAACAACTCCATTACTTTTCCTCCCCCCCCCCCCTTGTGTTTGTGTCATCCGGTGACGGACGGAGATAAGCTGCCCTCTCCGGCTCGCTCACATGATTGTGCCCACAGAAAGTAGCTGCGAGTGGAGCCTTTTTTGCAGCTTCGTGCAGTCCTTACGTAACGACAGACGCGCCTTGCCCGCCGCCGTTTATCCGCAATGTGCCACCCAATGGCGTGAACACAAAAGGCAAACTGCAACAAATCAGCGCGCTTCAACCAACGTGGAAAATGTGATTTACATGCATGAATTATGGGCAAGTCGTGCGTTTTTCTAGCGACGTGTCTCGCCACGACTAGCCCTTTTTATTTGATACCTTTGATGTCCAGTTAAAATTTCACAAACAAGCCTTTCGATACAATTCAGCGCAAAATGCCCAGCCCAATTACCTTGCTAATAACCAAACGGGTTTTACACATGAAAATGATTTTGTAGCGTGCTGGGTCAGAGGCCTCGATCCAATTTGCTGCAAACCCAAAACATAACTCTGTGAATAAAAGATAAATGTTAGACATTGTACGTGGGATGTGTTTGGAGCAACGGATGTGTCAGTTTGGCCTTGGTGGAGGTCTTTGTAGACCGCAATTGCTATTGTTTTAACAGCTTGCATGCATAATTACGCTCACTGCAAATGCAATTCAGCGACAAAAATAATGACTGGCTTTGTTTGTTGGGAACAGTGTTTTCATTGTGCAGCAGAGTAGGATCAACATCAAATAAGCACAAACAAATGTGATACACATTTTATTTTTTGAACAAAAAAATGTGTAAATGGATGATGGTCAGACAGAGAAATTATCTCTTAAAATCAATCAAACAAATTTAATCGCGTTAACCGAGCTCGGTAGGTGTTCTGTCTGAATTTAAATCTGCCTTTGTTTGCGCTCGGATTGGCTGGCGTCAATCCAAAAAGGCCGAGCGCGTCAGACAATTAACATCTGGACGAGAAGTGAGCGGCGCTAAGAAGAAGGGCGGGACCTAAGCCCATTAGACCAATCAGAAAAGGAGACAAGTTCGCTCAACCTGCCTGTGATTGGCCGTATCATCCGTCACTCAACGAAAGGCGTGGTCTCAGACGCTGCCAGTGCTTCTGGTCTTGTCTCAGTCTAGTTCGCTCGGGTCTGTCAGAGCGCGAGGACGGACACTTTTTGGGATACGCAAGTACGCGTGGAGCACTAACTCACCGAAAGATTAATAACAAGCCATTATCAGTTGACCGTCACGTCACGGCATGTAACAGCTACCAAGTGAGGAGCTAGCGAACAGTTGGCAAATTTTGTGCGTGTGTTTGTCGCGAGCCTCCCGTGAGCTACGTACGCGACGGTCAAGAAAGAAGGTAAGACGAACCCCCATTTCATGTTGGTTGCATTTTCCAGCTTTGGTTAAACTCTGTTTTTTGGGGGGGGCTGTTGGGGGTGCCTCTGTTCTTGTGAGCCTGGTGGCGTCCACGTCCGCGCTCCGCAACTTTGCGCACCGACTGTGACGCTAATGAAAAGCATCTGACTACACAATGTGTCCACTCAGCACTGTCTAATGAGCAATCGCTTGTTTTTGCTCTCCGTTCTGAATGTTTTCGTGTCTCGCTCGCTCGCTCGCTCGCTCCCCTGGACCTGCCCGGTCCAAGCGGCTGGGTGAGCTCATTGTTTTCGCAGCATTGTTCTGCTGCCGCACAAAAGAGCAATAGAGCCTCCACTTGTGCGATGGAAGAAGATGCTGAGAAACAGGTTAGCTTGTCATTGTGCACGAGCAGGCAGACGTCTGTGCGCGTGCACACGTCAAGTCACCGCTGCTGCTGTGTGGCAGACGGTCAAGTTGTCACCTCATTCCCGGGAGAATTCGCCCGACCTGGCTTCTCCGTCTGCTGCTGCAGTGACATCACGGCGGCGGTGGCCAGCTCGGGTTCCGCTCCGAGCGAGCGTCCAGTTTTGTTTTCTTCCATTTGGGTTTCATCCCATTTAGCAGTCCATCAAGTTGGTCTTTTTGGGTTGTGCAGATACAGTGGCGAGACGTGAAGTTGCCACTTTGACCTCCGGTGGGGATTGATCGGATTTAATCCATCTTTTAAGAATGCCACTACCATGTCGCAGTTACAGAAGCGATCGATACTCCATATAAATGCAATTTTGCGGGACGTAAATGCGCTGTGTGGTTCATCTGGAGCACTTTGCAATGTTTATCTAATGTGGCAAAAATGGAGGACAGGCAAAGGTTGACATAATTGAGGGCCAGCGCTCGGGCCCCGTGAGGAGAAATTTGAAAATGGTTTCAACCTGATGATGGGGACTTCAGGTTTTGTTTTTAGCATCAAGTCGTTCACTTGGCTGTATGGTCGACTAAGAATTTGCTCGCATGGCTTGCAGTAACTTACAAAAGTGAGCACACCCCTCACATATTTGTAAAAATGATCTTTTGGTTCATCATGTTGCAAGTGTGTTAACATTTTGTGCGCTCCTCTGATGTTGACGTCACGTGACTTCCTCTGGTTCTGATTGGTCGCCGTCCCAGGCGGCACAGCTAATGGAGCGTTAATCCCTTTGTGTAATTTTAGTTCCCATCCCCGACGTTGGGTTTTTCGTTTCGGGCGTCCTCGGTTGCAGATGGCACCTCCTTAACGGCCCTCGGGGTAATGGCGGTTGAAATTAGGCTCCTAAGCAGGGAGGACGACCCGGGGAGGGGGGGCGGGCCGGGAAGGCCCTTGGGGAACATGGAGTCGGATGAAGTGCCTTCCAGGTGGGCCTCAAACATGGAAGCATTTCAAGCTCAGTAAAACAGGACGTCGTTGAGGGGGCTTTTAAAGACGCGAGGAAACGGCCCCCAGCAACGAGGTGGCCAATCGGAGCATGTTTCTCTCTAAACATCGATACATTGTGAGTGCCTAGGCCAGGGGTGTCCAACTCATTTTTGTCATTCAATATTTTAAAAAGAGAAATGCTAATAATCATTCCTCGCAAATTTTCTATTTTTTATAAGTGACGACAGTTTGTAATTTCAGTGTTGACGCATGCACAATTTGTCTTTGCGGGCCACATAAAATGATTTGGCGGGCCGTATCTGGGCCCCCGGGCCTTGATTTTGACACCAATGGCCTAGGCCGATGTCACAAGAAGTTAGAACCCCCTGTTCCTATCAGAGGCTGTCGCCGGCGTCCATTTTGGAATTTAACCCCCGCCCTGCTTTCCTCGCACGGCAGCGGTAGCGGCTTCCCCTCTTCCGACCGCTCGGTGGTTAGCGCCCGCTCGGGGTTCAGTCCGAGGCCGAGCGGTAAAAAATGGCGGTCGGCTCTAGACCACAAAAGCTGGCTGAGTGTCAGGTGTCGGCCAGTCCAATCCAGAGGGGCTCGCTTTCTGCGGCGGGGAAGCTTTAACCCCTCGTCGGCGTGATGGCCAATCGATTTTTTTTTTTTTTTTCCCGAGCGCTTGCGGTGGTGTGGCGGTACCAACTGAGTGGTGCCGCTTGACGACTCGTTTTATAATCCGCATGGGATGAATCGGGGCAACTGGACTCTTCTCGAAGATAGTCGAGTCTCCCTATTGTCCCACGGGGCTCGTCTCAATCGGGTTGCCAGGCGGGGCTGCCGGATGAGCGGTTTGCATAGCAACCGCTTGCTCACCTGGCGAAACGCCTCATTAGTGGCCGCGCACATTTTTAAAAACAAATCTGTGTTTTGGGAAACTTTGCAAAAACTGAAGGGAAAAAAATAGGAACGCAATGTCAATGAAACGTTCCCTCTTGTTCCAACTCTGACATCTTTGTCAGTGTGAGGACAAGTGAGGTGACGCGCCATGGTCAGAATTAGCTGAGGGGGTAACCACGGTAACCTCGGCAGGCCACCGCAGCTTCGACGCCATCTGTCAGAAGCGCCTTAAGCGCGTGCGAGTGGACCGCCTATATGTGCCGCCTTGTCGCCGTGATTACTTGCTAAGTGCTCTACCCACAATGCACCTCCGCCACATTTATTTAAAACCCGGACAACGCGCTCGCTCGCTCGCCTAACGGAGACGCGGCGTGGAAAAGTGAAAGCCAGCATGTGAGGAAATAGCTGGCGGCCATACACTCTCGCTTATTGATTTGCTTTGTTGCGCCGCGTCAACTTTTCCAGCTCCCGCTGCTTTGATCACATGCTAAATGCAAAAAGAAAAAAACAAAATGGAGGTTTTGATGATTTGCTTTCTGATGCCGCCGCTTAGCGTGAAGGCGGATCATCTTGAAAGCGCTGTTCAGCTTTCAAGTCGCATTTTTACGTTTTACAGGTTTTTTTTTTTTTTTTTTTTTTTTTTTCCATAGGAGCTCATTTGATGCTTTAAACTGAGATGTCTTGTACGTAATTTTCCTTTCACTTGTTTATTAAACACACAAATCGTTAGCCCGTTAGCATAATCGCGCCGATGTTTAGTTTTCCGGATGAAATGTCAACTCATAACAAGAACCGGTGTGATGTTATCTCATTAGTGCTTCGATGACATCAAATGTCAAAGTGGCGCTTTCAGGAAAATGACGGCCGCAAAGGTCACAGACGACACAAGTCGTCTTTGGCTCGGCTAGATTGACTCGCTTGATTGACTGATGAGTCGTATCGCGAGGGGTCACCCATTTGTGTGAAAATCCCGGTCGGAAAAGAAACTTTGAGGGTTTGAGGAAGACAAAAGCGGTCGTCACGTCTCTGCGAAAGCAATTAGCATAACAGCGTGAAGGGGAGGAGTCACGGCGCCGGCTCACAAAATGAAGCTTTTTATGGCCCGCAGATGTGAAACCAAGCAAGAAATTAAAAGTCCAAAATGACTTTTCTCTTCTCCGCACACCCCCGCCCGCTTCCGCCAGCCCCGCCAACGCCTCGTTCGTCACGTATTTCGTGTCATTTGTCATCCGGAGGCGCCTTTGCGAGCTTTAACCTTTGACCTTGACCGCCATTCATCTTCTTATCGCGCCTTAACGAAGACATTAATCGTCGCTCATTTAAAACCGTGCTCGAGAATGAGAAATTTCAATTTTGCCGGATCGTGACGTTGCGATCGCTCAAGGTCGAGAAGGCTCGCGCGCATTTTCCGATCTAATCAGATAAGCATAGATTTACGCGGCGCTTTCATTTCACAGGCACGGCTGTTCGTAGAGAAGTCCGTTTTATCGTCCGTCCCCCTTCTAAGACGAGCGTCGCCGATTAAGCGTGGAAGGTGTCGAGCGCGTGTGCGCGTTGTGTAATATTTCTTTTTATGGCCGTATTTCTTTAACACCGGCCATATGTGCGCAATATTTGCCTTGGAAGCCAGCGCGCTCCTTCTCAGAACTCCGGGCTGCTTTCCATACGTCTTGGTCTATTTTTAAACGGATATTTGAAGGGAGGGAGGGAGGGAGAAGGAAGGGCTGTTATGGGTTGAGGGGGGGGCTTCGCTCTCTGTGACATGAATTCCAGCAGGCAGACGTCCAACGATGCAAAAACAACTCAGGCACCTCTGACGAAAGTGTCAAATGAATACTTGTAAGAATAACAGACTTTTGATTTCACACCTTTACTTTTGTCTTTCTTGTAATTACTTCATTGGGATCCAAATGTGTCTCCTTTCGGTTCCATTCCATAGTCTCGGTCCATATTGTATGATTTGTTTCTTTTGCGATCCCAAGTGAGGCCCCCCGAAAATATTTTCCGAGAGAACACAAAAGATCGCAAATTACATTTTCCAGATTCGAATGTGGTTCTGGTTGCGTTTGTAGGAAAACTTCCATCGACCGAGTAAAGTTCAGTTCGCTTTGGTACCGTTCACGTTTTATTTTCAAGAGCTACACAAAAGCCGTCAACACCGATTGCTCGGTCGCAATGGGACATATGTCCAAACACAATTAACACATCAGAGCTGGAACAGAAGATCTATAATTTAACCATCTGAAAACTGTCAGGATGACCCGACATTTCCCTATCGCCGTTCCGTATAAATGGCGCCGACATGAAGGATGGTTTAAAAGACTGGAACAAGTTTTTTTTGTGAGCTTTTAGATCTTAACAATTTGCTTTTTTTTTTTTTTTAATTAATTAATCCACAGGGAAATTAAGTTAAACAGATTCTGACAAAATATTTATGAACGATGGGGTTGGTAACCAAGATTGAGTTAATCTATTATTTCATCGCAATAATATAATAAATTCGAATTTGTATTCGCGTCGCTTCATAGGAATTCGCAACGAGGCGTAGCTAATACAAGCTAATTAGCGCTAATGCTAGCTGTATTTATTTGCATGGGTTTCATGTTCTCTCGCTGGTATATGACGTCCCGCCGTTCACATTGCAGGCTTGAACCCGATCAGAACCAAAGCGATCCGCTCGATGGAAACCCGACGCACCCCCGGTGTGTAAATGTTGTCGATCCCACTGCGGGAACGAGCTTTCATTGTGTTGACGAGACAATCGGAATTGAGCCATTGACACGCGGGACACGTTGCATAGGCGTCTTTTACTTTAATTAAAGTCAATCTAATCCGCTCGACTCATCTGTGGCTCTTTTCCAATCACACGTTGGCACACATCAAATGTTTGCTGTCAACATTGGAATCGCATCATCTTGCTGCGATTGATCGTCTATCAATTATGCGGGTGACCTCTATGCCTCACAATTTTTTCCCCATCATACCTTAAACGTTGTTGTTTGCCGTCGCCGCCGCCACTGAATGCAATCATAAAAATGATAATATCGTGGCTTTGTCCTACTTCTTTGTCTAATCAGCGCTTGATTGCCTACAATCTGATTTAAAAGCGCTTCATTGTTTTTGCTAATCGTGTTTGCTTTGTTGTTGCTCGATGAATTTGATGTCTAAACAGAATCTGCCAAGAACCTAATTCCTCCCTTCCGTTGAAAGAAAGCCTCGGCCCAATTGTCGAATGTCTCGAATGATTAGAGCTGGACCATTTTGGAAAAATAATCATTTGTTTGTTTTTTTTCCATCTCGAAAGAATATGAAATCATCTTTAAAGTCAAACCAGATGATCAGCACCATGGTTATCAGCGATGGTGCCATCAGAGACGTTGTATCCCGACCGACTTGAACCGGCTCACCCCGATTGGATCGACTCATCTCGTATCGTTTCATAATAGACTTCCCTAATGTTTTTTCTCATTCAAACGGCAGAAATGATAGTCGGACCCGTCCGAGCTGCTCTTTTAATCAAATGACAAGAGCGAAGAGGCACAGGTCGCTCGTTCGCCGCCGAGCCCTTTTTAATTAGACCCTGTTTTCTTAATGAACCGAGTGTCCGAGTCCATTTGGCTCCCCGCCTGCGGGGGCAGCGGTGGACTAGCGATGGGGGGGATGTGCTAGCCTCTTTGTCTCCACTCCTTATTGAATGATCTATTTTTTTTTTTTGTTACTTTGTGCTATATCTGGTCCTCACTGACATTAGCATGATAATGCTCTCTGGAAAGAGCCGCTCGCGCTTATTACGTCCCCGAATGCACCATCAGTTAAACTAACAGCCTGAATTCCGACATTCATCTCGGCTATCATGGAGTGGCCGTCAACGGCACCGGGGAAGCCAGATGACGGGCCGCGTCTTGTAATTATGCTATGCTAATTCGCCCCCCCCCCAACTCCTCCTTTTACACTTTCCGAGGTGGGAACAAGGCTTTCCGACGCCTCTCGTGTCACAGCCGACTGAAGGGGAAATGAATAAATGGGTTAGCGGAGAGCTGCTGGAAGGAAGGAAGGAAGGGAGGGGAGGGGGTGAGGAAGGAAGGAGGGAGACTGCTGTCGGGAGGGCGAGGTACAGCTGGAGAGACTTCCCGCGAGGTGGCGAAGGATCGGGCCACCTGGAAACCCTCAAAATGGAAACTTTGTTATTGTGAGCGACACAAAGAGGATGGCTGCTAGCTTAGGTAGAATCCGAGGAATGTGCACTTTGTTTGGACGGTTCCTGGACATTGCCAGGTGATCACATGGTCGGTTGGCTTCACGCCACACATGCTTTTCCGCCATGTTTTTTTTTTGAGCCAACAGTTCCTCGAATTCCACCGACTGACGTTTTTGGGACGTGGAAGGAACATGCGTAATGAGTAAGGATTGCGCAACACTTTGCTCTCGGTTTGGACCGGAACCATCACTGAAGATTCAGGGAAATTGATGTTTTATAGGTTTACAACAACGGGAGTCAACATTGTCAATCGAAAGCAAATTACAAAATGGCCACCCCTTTGTCGTGGATAAAAACGGGTGTATTTTTGCGGCTCAGCTCATTTTCTACAAACGGAATATTCAGAATACAAGATGGGGATGCTTAGATCAAAGTGCTGTAAAAAAAAAAAAAAAAAAAAAAAGGCACGTAGGAGGAGTCAAAGTATATAAGTACATCCGTATGTATAATCCTTTTATGTTTCAGATTTTCACGACTCAACAGTGAGTTTTAAAGCTATGTATTGCAATTAATAGGATTCACACTATTCTGCTGACACGAGCAAAAAGCAACGGAGTGGAATAATAGAATTGTCTTAAGCTTCACCATCACACCGCCCGCAGGCTTGATCTCACGTGATTGTCTAAATCTTCCTGCAAGGGATCGCCACGTCGTCCAAGCGGCTTGCTAAGCTTCCGCTAATAGCGTCTAAGAGGATGTCATGGAAAATGCACTTTTTTAGGGACACTCGCGAGTCCATCACAAGCGAGCAATGACAAAAGTCAGCTGGCGAGGTCACGTGACCCCGCGCCCCACAAGTAAAACATCCGGATCCAATTGAGCACATCCCTGCTCCAATTCCAACTTGCGGTTTGGAAGCTTTTTGGCAGGGATGTCGAGATGACACAGAGCGGGGCCGTGATGGATGACGAGCGAGAGCGAATCCCGGCGGGTCCGAGTCGGTGAAGCGCTTCTTGGTTCCGCTACAAAGCTCTGTTGTACAAAATCGGCTCCGTGTGTGTGGAAAGTCAAGTCGCCACGTCCAGAAGCTTCTTGTCATTTGAAAGTCAAGACGATCGTGTCCCGTCCCGTTCTCGCCTTGTCGTTGTATTTCACACCAGCGATTGTCAACCGGTGGTCCGCGGCCCTTTAGTGGTCTGTGGCGATATTGCAGGTGGTTAGCGAAATTGAAAATGGAAAATAATTGTAACATTTTTGAAAAGATTATTATTTTTTTAATAACCTGAAGCATCGTGGGTCAGCTAATCGGGACAATGGCGTTCTTCCGGCCGGCGCTGCTTGAAATTGCCTCCCGCCGAGGTCAGAACCTCCATCATCAGCGCGTTGAGCTGGCGATCCAAGTGACTCCATGCTCCCGACGGCGTCTCCCCGCAAATGGATAATGGAAAACGGTTAATGGAAGTTTGTCGCCCGTATTTGGCTACGCTACGGCCGCTGCACGGAATTTGTCAAATTTAACCCCATCCCACCTCCCAATGAGTCGCTCTTTGGTTCATGAACCTGATTTGAAGATGATTTTACCGGTTCATTTATCACAGACAAATTATTTAGGTTGAATGACCTGACATGTTTCGGCGTGTACTTCCGCCTTCATCAGAGTGTCTGCGTTGAAAACTTGCTAACCTAAAATTTTTCCTCCTCCGCAGGACCTCTTTGTCGTGGACCCCCATCGTGTTGCGACCCGCTCGGGGCGTGTGTGTGCGCATGGATGGATTCAGATGCTGAGCTGAGCTAAGGTAGGCATTTGAAAAGCCGATTTTGTGTAATTAGTGCCGGTGGAATGTTTGATTCGCTGAGCGCCGTGTTGGTGCGCTACACTGATCCTCTTTGTGCTCGCTAACTAAGATGCATACAACAACAAAAAGAAATACTTACGCTGCTTTGGAGACGCGTGATTAATCTATCATGTTGGAATATAGTAAACGTAGCAGTGAGGACATTTTTTTAGAGAGGGTTAGCACACCTTCTTATGAGTTTTTAAATAAATAACTCAATAAATCTTCTTGCAATATACTGGAAAAAAACATATTAAAGTCTAAATCCTATAAATTTCATAATTTTCCCTGGAAAAAAAATATTTACGTTGGAAAAAATAAGCATATTTTATTTAAAAAGTGTCATATTTCCCTGAAAAAAATATTTACGTTGCAAATGTATGCATATTTGATTAATTTTTTTAGTATTACAATATGTGGCATTTTAACAAGGTGGAGGGAGCGCTGTTGCCAGTTGACAAACGCGTGTCATGAAGTCATTCACAAAATGAAATTATCGGTGTTATCGCTCGGGGGCCACTGTGTTCCAGAGATTCGATCACACGCAGCGATAAATATGCTGAGTCATCACGCGCTCATGTTCGCAAAACGATGACGCAAAGGATTAGCGGTTAAGCTCATATGATTGCGTTGAAAATTAGATTAGTCGAGTTTGTGTGACTGCAGTCGGCAATCGAGAGTTGCCAACTGCTCGTCTCAGACGGGCGAACGACGCCTCGGTGCCGTAATCCATTTTGTGACATTTTAATGTAAAACCGTGGACGGCTTCCCATCGCGCGCTCGTACCACCGGTCCTCGTTGACGGGTCAGTGAGCGCCGACGACGGGTCGCCCCGCGGGATGATGGAAAGCAGATGGCGGGCTGGATGCCGCCCGCTGCGACCTTCAACGCTGCGAAGAAGAGATCATCATCGGAGCCAGAATGCTCACCCTCGTTATGTACATCACGGCCAATCAAAGCTTCTGGTCGTACAGCAGGAAACAAAATGAGTTTCTGGGCGGAAGATCCGTGGACACCCTGCTCAAAGATGATCACGCTCACTTTTGATTGATAGACAGCGATTAATGAATCCATTAATTATTGTGGCACAGTGACGCGCGGAGATGTTGTTGAGATGATGACGGGAGTGGGGGAAGTGGACAGCTGGAAGGAGGCTGCCGATGTGGTTATGACACAGAAGGAGGTGTCAGATGTGCAATTGGGGTGAGACGAGTAGCGTTATGAAGAACAGCTGGCTCGTGTGTTGCCTGCCACGTGAGCCTCCTCAAAGTCCTCCCCCTTGAGGTTTGGATCCGAGTCATGCGTGCTCAGCGCAGGTTTGAAGACGCAGAAACGTCTGGGATATTTATTGGTGGGGCCGAAGGGGCCTGACCCAATATGGCGTCAGTTGAAATCTCAAAAATACATCAAACTAATGGAGTGTGAAGCACATCAACATTTTTGGCAACGAAAAATCGAACCAGATTGTGTATGACACTTGGTTTAGTCCAAAAATGATAAAAATTGGGAAAGAAAAGGATTCTCTTTTATTCCAAAAACAGAAGTGTTATGTCAAACGCGAGCTCCTTCCCTGGTGAGCTTGTTTTTTTTTGTGTGTGTTGTCAGCAAGGTGCAGTAAATCTTCTTCTGTGGTGGAGTGATGGGGGGAAGAAAAGCGAGTGTTCTTGTTAATCCGCCGCGTTCGTGACCGCAACACGACTGCTGACACACACAAAAACCTCGCGCAAATGGCGCCCGCCGCCGCCGCCGTGGTCCTCTCGGGAGGGGTGGCGACGGGCTAGCCAGGCTAATCCCACGCCGGTCACGGCGGCGAGATTGCAGAGCTCCTCGCCGGGACCACTTCAAAGTGACGCCAAGGACGAGCACGTCTTTGTGAGCTGGATGCTAATGAGGCCTGGAAACGCCACGGCGCCGTTCACCTCAGCCTTCCTCCTCCTCTTCCTCTTTTTCGGAGGTGAGCCTTTGTTGCTCTCTTAAGCTTTATTGACTGCACAGAGTGTCGAGGCAGCGTCGTTCATCTCCAACCGTTTTAAGAAGACTTTTGAGTTATCACACCATCTATGAGGTCTTAGGTTCACGTTCGGAATGGACTTTTTGAAGGGCGGAAACAAGGATTGATGGATGGGAAGGATGCCGGCGACTGTTCCAAAAACACGGCCCCAGAGTTCCCTTCGCTAGACGTGCAAAGGTTAGCCACATTAGCTTGTTGTTGTCGCACGAGGTGACTCCTATTTAACTTTCACAAGAGTCGAATGAAGCGGCAGTTGCAGCAGCTGTGCGGACAACCTGCGCCATGTCAGCTAACAGCTGCGACGCTTTGCGTTCATTAGCGCTAACTCGAGATGCTTTTTGTAGGCACGCAACAACTATTTTTGTTGCTTCAAGTATGAAAAAAGGCAAAAGGCTGGCAGGCAGCCGGCAGAGCTGTGTGGAAAGTGTGGAGGCGGGAGCTAAGCCTGTTTTTTTTTTCTTATTTATTTTTTCCCAAATCAATGATTGATGTTGGCTCTAAACAATTTGTGAGCCTATTATCATAATTTTTAACTTACTGTTACCAAATCAACAAAATAAAAACTTTTGGAACGGTGAGACCTTAGCATGTATGCTATAACAAATTATATTGTAAATGCTAGTTTTGTGCTAGTAGTGCTAGACTGACTTTTAAATCATTAAAAATTAAAAAAGCGGCACACCTGCTGCCCGTCGGTTGCTGTTGATGTTAGCATCTCCGCGATCGGATGGTTGCCCCGGCGATGCCCCCCCCCCCCCCCCCCCCCCACACACACACACACATTCCCCATCTTCAATGATTGCGGGCGATCATAAGCGGTGTTTACTGGTTCCCCAGGCGAAGCATTAAAGCAGATTGCGGCATTAATTGTCCATTTGGACTCGCTAAAGTTCAGCTCGTAGCAGACTGATGATGAAATGTGCTCTCTTTGTTTTATTGCAACAACAAAGCAAACCTTAGCAACATGTACCCGTCGTCATTTAAGCACAAATTCAGCCCTCATTGGCTTTTTTTTTCTTCTTGTTCCAAACTGCTGTTTCAATGAGGTCTGTGCTTTCTTTTGCTGACTTTTCTAGATTGCACAACTAGTGTGTGTGTGTGGGGGGGGGGGGGTAATTGTGCGTGGATAAAATATGGTAAAAGAGTTTGATGACTCGGTTGCAAAATATGGATTTTTGTGGTCAATTAGCTGCCAAAACCAATTTGACCTAGCAAAAGGAAATTTAGTCGTGAGTAGACCCACTAAAAAATAATTAAGCCACGGCCCAAAATAACATATTTGAGGATGATATTTAGTAAGCCCAATTTTGAATCTGCCATTTTGAGGCTCATTTTGTCCATTTTGCTTTTGTCCTTCATATAACAACTTTGATGACGTGTGATTGCTCGACAGAAGGAAGATGACAAATTGTAAATTGTTCTCATCAGTGTGGTCTCTTTTGTCCTCTCCTCGCACTCTTAACCTTGCCCACGTCGCACGGCGGCCCCTCGCGATTCCACCTCGTCGTCTTTGTTCATCTCGGCTCCAGTCGGAGGCGTCCTTCCCGCCAAAAGGTCGCCGTAAGAGGAAGGCTCGCCGGCTCTTTGCTCGGCTCTTTGCGGACACTCACGCCGGCATCCTGGTAATTACCGGCGAAACGAGACGCTCCGGGAAGTTTGGTCAGCGCCGCCACGGCGGGCGGAAGCGTCATTACTGACAATCTTGCCGCCGTCATCCGCCGTGGCTAAGCCGCTATGATTGGTGGGGGAGGAAGAGGAGATGATAGAGGAGAAGAGTGGCGTGCAAATTGGAGGCTTTTCACCAGCCGCCGTTTGTGACGCCGCGTGAAATCAAAGCTGATGTCCGACAGCTTCCTTTCCGCCCTTCACGTCCAGCCGTCCGCACTCTTTAGCTCATGCTGTCGGCATCGCACGCCAACGTCTTTTTTTGGGGGAAAGGAGCTAATCTAAATCTATGAAGCTATATAAATAAGTTTTATTGATTTTGCTCATCAAAACATTTTCTTTGCGGAACACGACATTCAGAAATAAGATGATAATTCAGAAAATAGATCATTCATGATAATGAAAGAAAATAATTCAAAAATCAATATTTTTTTAATTACTTCAAATTTAAATTAAGTTATATTCTTAAGGACATAAACAGTACAATGTTCGGCCTGCATATCTTTAGTTGTAAGATTTAAGAGAAGTATTATTTATTCAATGTTTTTTTTAATAATCTGACAATTAATCGGTTATCAGAAATATATATTCAACTAAATATCAAAATCGACATCAGCCTGGGAATGAAATATCTGTCGAACCCATTTAAAAAAAAAAAAAAAAACATGCGCCACAGCAGTTGTTTATTATTGACTGCTGTGTGTGTGTGTGCTTGTAGCAGCCCAGTGTTATCTCCAAGGTGAAAAACGTAAAGTAACTTCCGTGCTTTGACGCCAAACGCACTTGAGCAAATCAGTTGCCCCTCTCTCCCTCCCTCCTTCCCCTTTTCCAAATGCTAATGCAGCAGAAGGTATCTGCTGCTGTCAGAGCTTGTGATCCGTAGGTGAACTCTCGTCTCAGCAAGGACAATTTATGGAAGCTCACGTGGCGTCGGAGGCTTTGGCACAGCGGGGACGCGCTCACGTCCTTGCGGTTCGCTTCTGGAACACATGCTGGAACAATATCCAATATGTGCACAACGTCCAAAACGTCTTCTTAATCATAATAACGATGAAAATACAGCAGCTGGCGACACGTACGTTCTTGTCTGAGAACCACAAATATTCCCTTCCAACGTGAGCGTGCTCATTTGTGCGGTCCATTTGGCGTTCAAGTTGGATCACGCCGTCTTGAACATTCATCAAAGTGGTGTGACACACGTTCGCACCGCACCGCTTAATCCATTTTTGTCTCCCGGCCGCTTAGCGAAAACAAAAAGTTTCTTATTGGCAGCAGCGGCGACGCGTCTTGGCGAACTGAACTACTTTTCATTTTTCGCTTGAACATTCCAATGAAAAAAAAACCAAAAAAACAGCTAAGGCCTGTTCGAACAAGATTTGTGTGTGTGGAAATCGCTTTGGATGCGTTTCACCACTTGATTAAGATATCAAAGATGTGCTGCAATGCTCTTTCATTTCACCTTTGTTACTACTTGAGTGTCTTTATTACCATCCAATGCTTCCAAATCATCTTTCCGTATTGAAATCAATGGAATTGCCATTAATCCATCCCAGCATCACAAAAAAACACCAATAAATTTTCCTACATTATCTTAAATTATCTTTATATATTAAGTATTTACCAGTGCAACAATCCACTGTCTGAATTAGCGTTGGTGTTTCGAATCAATCGGTATGCCATACATTCACTTTTCAAATTGAACTATCGGATTGGACGTTTTGTACGATACTCCGATGTAATACGATGCACCTGTGTGTGTATGTTAGTTAATGAGCACGTGCGCGTGACGAGTGCGCAAAGTAATCATCCGACAAGGGTACGCGACACAACGGGTTGATTAGCGCAGCTGCACACTTCAGCGTGCATGTTGATTCGTAGACACACACACACACACACACACACACAATCTGCTTTTACAGTCAACACCCATTGGTGAATATCGGCATTATAAAACCTATTTTTTTTTTATTATGATACAGATTTACCCCTCCCACTTGTTTTATGCGCAAACCCAAACTGACAGAACTTGCACAGTCCAAACATCTTCAAGCTCCGAGCAAAATTTTGTTATTCCAGCTTTGTCAGCTTTTAGGTGCCCACCCCCCCAACGTTCCCCGCGGGCGTGACCCCGGCGTGAACGTCTCCTCAAAGCTGGTGAATAATTCCTATGGAAATCTCCAAGCCCAGTCCGTCTTTTCATCTTTTCCTTCCCTCACCACCTTCATCAGGTCTAATTGAGTCGTCATCCCGGCTCACTGTAATTGGCTTCTAATCGCCGTTTACGCCGTCTCGTACTCAACTTGTCAGTCAACCTGAGTGACGCTCCACCGGGGTCACACGCAAAGCCCATTTAATTAGGTACCCCCCCAAGTACGCAGTAAAATACATAGATAAAATAATCCAAAAAAATAATTACAAATCACAAACTTAGCCACAAGCAAACCGTCTCCAAGAACATGGCGACCTTACTTCTCCTGGAAGTCGACTTAGCTCTCCGACCGGTTCCCACGCTCCGGTCGGTAAGATGGCTTCTCCCTGGCCATTTCTTTCTCGCTTTACGTCCTGAACCTGACGTGTCCAATCTCTCGACACTGAGCGGGATTAGCATGCGCTTCCTGTCGCTTATCTGCTTTCTTTCACGGCTCTCGACACTTCTTTTTCTGTCTTTTGGAAGGCATCTCGCCGGCCTCCCCGCTGCGTTGAATAATGCCGAGCGACCGGCGAGGGGGGATCCTCTTTCACGGGGGAGAACACGACAACGGTACAGCGGCGTGAAAGCCACTTGACTGCCTTCCCTTCAATCTTGCACGCCATCTCTCTTTATTGTCATTTTCAAAGGGGAAAAAAAGCCTGAAAATAGATACAATTCTCTTCGGGGTAATGGGAAAATTGAATAAAAGCCTAGAAATTGTGGGGAAATCTTTTTGAAAATGCACATTAAATTTTCATTACTTCCTATCAAGTAAGAAAATTTAATAAATGAAAAAAGTTGAGGCAAAAAGTTTTAAAAGTTTACCCCTTGCACAATTCACACAGCTTGAAACAGTCCAATTTTTGCTAAAAGTAGCAATTTGAGAAAATGCACTTGGGAAATCTTCAAACTTGCAAACAAGTCCACAAAATAGTATGTCCGCTTTGTCGAAAAAGTCAGAAGATTTGCGCAAAATAAATTAAATAAGTAAAGCCTGAAATTTGTGTGAAAAGTAATCATTTGAAATGAATGGCGAAATAAAAATGGTGAAAATAATTCATGCATTACCAGAAATGCAGCCACATTGACACAGGTTCCTTCTTGAATGCACACATTGGCCTCCAGGGGGCAGTACAACAGACACATGTCCAAAGATTTCCACAAAATGATGTAGTAATATTCGATTTTTCGATATTTGTAGCTCGTGTTGCTCAAAACTAAAGAAAATAAAAACGTAAACAGAAGTACCAGTGGTATAACAGACAAAAGGGAAATATTCTAAATTGTAAGTCAGGCGGCCATTTTAAAAAAATGACACCACTAAAAAATGACACAAAAATCCTTACTCTCTGTCATCACCAAACAGCCCGAAAGAGAAAGCAGCAGTCTAATCCTTTTTTCTCTCCTTTCACCTCCTTCCTACATCGGCCCCCACCACCCTCCAACAATATTGCAGTTTGTTTTGATGTGTTCCAGCTGAAACGCATAAAAAAGACAAAGTGGAGTCATTCATCACAGGCCAAACTCACGGGAGAGATGAGAAAACGCTGGCCAAAAACAAATGACTTACACGGCAACGGCAATCAAACCCCGCCTTCATCTCCCGGGCTGCCCTTTCATATTTTCTCATTGATTCTTGCACTATTATTGCTATCTGACTTCGAGGTAATTGTGCTGAAAGGTCCAAGAAGTTAATTTTACCTTACTCCCCCTCATGGGTTTCATTCTCGCGCTCAAGTAAGAACGTTATCGGTGTTGAATGACAACCGTCAAGATGGCATTGATTTTTACTCAATGCCCTTTTAGGTGGTGTCTGTGCCTTGTCCACCAGGGGGCGATATAACAGACATAGCACATAGAAGAGTTTCACATCTAAGTGACAGAAATTGTTTTGGTTTTTTTTTTAAGAAGAATTGTTCATAATTTGTTGCCTGTTGTGACTTTGCTGACACAATTTAAAAAAAAAATATTGCTCATAATTTAAAGCTAAACAAAAAATCGTCTGAGCAACAGAGACACAGATCCAAGCAAGAAGCGTATTTAAGGGTTTTTAAGGTTGTTCCTGCCGTGGTGATTTCTGTGCTCCTCACGTTTTTTTGTCAAAAGCTGACTCAGCACTTTGCCAGGAGTTAGGAGATGAAGCAGCAGCAAGGCGGAGGGAGTTTAGGGGTGGGGGGGTTCTTCTGATCTAAAGTCGAATCATGGCAGTGTCGGTGATCCTTCCTCCCGCCGGCGGTAAATTCCGATGACATTTGCTCCTCTTTGATGCTCCTGATGATGTTCCTGCCTCAGCCCCCCCCCCCCCCCAAAAAAAAAAAAATCCTTACTCTCTGCCGAGCTTTCTGATCTGCGCTGCCGGGAGGGAGTGTTCATCACTCCTCGTCCTCCTCCTCCTCCTCCTCTTCCTCCTTAACGAGGAGCTGAGATCAGCTCAGCTTACGCCAACCTTCCTCATCCTCCCATGTGGACGTTGAGGCGGATGATGATGTCACGCCCGTCTTGACCCGCACGCCCACGCCACCGAGCGATCACCTTCATCAGCGGTTTGCCGCCCGCTCGTTCCTGATGCGTACCGAAAAAACGTTCACCCCCAAAGACTGTTTCGCTCAGCAAGATGAAATTTGGCAGGCTTGTGAATCATAATTAGACTCGCACAAAAATTTCCGATAAGCTGTGCCTGAAAGGACAGTCGTCCGTTTTGGCTCTCTAAGACCTTCAATATGATTTTTTTTTTTTTATATATATATACATACAGCCCCTAAGGCCAGTTTCCCTTAGCAACATGAAATTTTGTTGGCATGTGTACCATGATTAGACATATATAAAACGTCTCAGAACTCCTGTCCGACAAGGCACAGCAAGTTTTTTTTTTATTTTAACCCAACTGTGTAGCTCGTTTCATTTTGCAACATGAAGTTTGGAAGACATATCATGGCAAAAAAGACCAAATAATGATTGCGGCATTAAAGTTGTGGAGCATCTTCAAGAGCTGCTCATCTCAGCGAGCAGATTGAATAAATGTCTTTGAAGAGAGAGAGGGAAAGAAATCTATATACAGTCCGTCGACATGGACTCAACAAGCTCCGCCTCTGCTTCTGAGTCATGTTTTCGCCATCACACAAGAGGTCTTGGCAGGATCCTCAACTCTTCGTGAAGGCATGACTCATCCTTTAAATGTCTCTTAATCCTGCAGGCGGACAAAAATGAACAGCGTTGCTACGTTTCCTTCAACCCGTTTGTCGACGGCTATAGACAACGCATTTGAACCGGGCTGGCGATTTAATTAAGAATCTTTATCAATTATAGAACGAATTGGCTAACTTTCTGTTTCGCCACCTTTACTGAGCCAAGACATGATAAGAGTGTCCTTAAACGTCTTTGTTCAGCCTGCAGGTACGCTTGCATATGCTGCTTATGACTAAACCAGCACAGGAAGCAGAAAATGTGCTCAGTGATTTTTTTTTTTTTTTTTTTTTAATAGGTTCATTTAGCTGTTAGCAACATTGGAATTTTAATCGAGCGCCGGGACATTTTTATATCCCCGCAGTCTTGGTTCATATGAGGAAGAAAAATCCTCCGTACACGTCAGCCGCCTGGCATTTACACGGCCGGACGGACGGACGGCGTTGCCCGAAAGTCGCTGGGCACAGCGGCGCCGTTGTGCAGGTGCGAGCTTGGCCGCCGGTGTTTGCATGTCAATGATGCCAGGGGGCATCACGGTGCCAAGGGCGGGCAGGCGAGGTAAATAAAGACGTGTTTGCTGGCGGTGCTTGTTATTCTGCTGATCAAGCGCACGCATGCACGCACGCTTCTGTTGCGACACGCTTTAAGCTCTCTTTTTAAACTGTGTGTGACTCAAATCAGAAAAACTGCCAGGGTGGAGTTTTGAAAAAGATTATGATCATCAAAGTCATATATTAGAAGCGTACGTATATATTTTTATTCCCGTCCTGTCGGGTCCATCATTTCGCTGCTCCCTTCCTTACGCATACTTGACTTTTCTAATTAGCCTCGAAAAACATTGACGTCATCGTACGCGCAATTTGTCAGTGTTGAAAGTCAACAAACAACCGAAGCGTGTTTGTATGAGTCATGCAGTTGGTGGATGGTAGGGGTGCTGCTAGCGGGGGTTCTCTCAGCTGCCGAGCCATCCACCGGTTCTTCGCCTCCAGGCCTTTTGGACAAGCCCACCGCCTGCCTCACCTCACCTCGCGCTCACCTTTTCTCTATCTGGCCTTGCCCTCCGGGACTTAACCCATCAACACTGCAACAGCTTCGCCAACTCGAGTAACATCTTTTTTCTTGCCCCCCCCCCCCTCCACACTCCCAAAGCATCATAACTTTTTTTTTCTTCCAGGTTTGACTGGTTGTGTGAAAACACATTAATTACCGATACTGTAAATACGCCACAAACGATGATCCCAAAACGCATTTATATCCTTATTTATATCGTCGTACGTAACTTCAAACTTTTAATGTCAATTATAAAGAGCAGACCGCAGCAACCAACCGATGGTTCTTTTATTTCTTTGAGTTGGGAAAAAAAAAGTTTTGGCCTCAAGCTAAGTTGAGTGTCATCATATTAATTGTCTAGTATGTGGTCTGGAGGCTAATTAGCAAGGAGGCACGTTTTTTTTCAAACGGCAAAAAACAATAGAGCAATCAACACCGCAGACTCTTCTCCAGCTTTTTATTTTCATCCATAAAACGAAACAACAAGAACAGATGCAGTCTTGAATGTTGAGTAGCGTGTGGATTAGCAATGTTTACTGTCATTGTGATGTGGCGTCACGAAGCGGCGGCGACCGCAAGCGAGTCACGTGCCGTGGCTTTTCTTTTTTTTTTTTTTTTTCCCCCCCCCATTTGTCTTATTTGAGTTCAACCTGCCTGAAAAGATGGATGGCAAAGAGAGTTTGAGGCTAATGGCACCGGCATCAATCAGGCAGACAAATGACGCGCACAAAGTCGGAAAACCATTAGCAGTGGCCGCTGCTTTCCCAAAAAGAAAGCTTGCAGCCAGGTGGCTAACTCACGCCAGGTTGGGCAGGCCTACTTACCCTCCCTTGGCATCGGGTTCTATTAGCATTCGAATGATGCTCACGTTGCGGCAAAAAAAAAAGAGAAAATCTAAATAATTCTGATACAAAGATGAAATTCAGGAAAATGGCAGAAAAAATATTTAATCCAAAGAGGAAATCGGAACAGGCAAGCGAATCGGAGTATAGCAGTTAGCATTAGCATGGTCTGGTTAAAAACAATCGGCAATAACAACTAACCATATTGTAGTTCCTGTTCTTCAACATCTGCATTCGTGTCCTCTTCTGCAACCCCCAGCGGCCTGGAAATTCAATTTCTTCGATGACCCTAAAATAAACAATAGAATGTGTATTTCTAATCCTTGTAAGGAATCACTCAGAGGGACGGTAAAACAAAACTATATTCTGTGCCTGAACCTCCATGCAAGATTTGTAGATCCATTATGAAAAAAACAACAACAAAAAACAATTCTGCTGTGCATCGAAATAGAGCAGCCAGATGTGGAAAACAAAAATGAGCTCATCAAACACCTACCTGTCATATCGTGTCGGAAATTATATTTTAAAAGGCGCACTAATGTGTGTTTAAATCATGATCCCAGTCAAAATATCTCACAGCAGTCGCCCACATAATGCTTTTTCCCTGTTATGTGGAACAAAGAGGATAATAAATTAGTTTGTGCACAGTTGCCCTCCTTACCAAGTCAACATTTTGTGCGTGTGTGTGTGTGCCGTGTGTGACCTGCACACATGATGTGTATGATCACACATATTAGTCGGCTAATAGGCTGTTAACCTCGCACGCTTGCGTGGCCGTCATTTAAGATGTCCTCCTGATTTATTGGTCGTTTTGCTCACTGGCCTTGAATGCGTGTCTGTTTACAAGGCCAGTTTGCGTGCGTACCGAGAGTATCGGTGACACAGGTCGACCTTCTTTTCGAAAAACTGATGGCCGTCTGAAAGCGACGAGACAAATCGCCTCACTTAAGATGGCGCCATTGTAAACAAACTGCCCTGCGTGCGGGTGCGCTTGGCTGACGTTCAATGCCGTCTGACTCACTTTTACTTTATTTACAATTTATTTCTAATCAATGTACAAGTTGTTTGCTCATTTAGTTTACAATCGACCAGTGGCTGGATTCAATATTTTTTAAAGAAATCAATTGACCATTTTATTTTTTTTAAAGAAACAGATGGGACAATGAGGAAATATACGATATCTTGAGATAATAATAACAATGATAAATAAATAATAATACAAATAATGTTTAATAATAATAATGTAAAAGTTATCCCAAGCAATAATTAGTTTGTAGATGTTGTTTTTGTTCATTTCACTGCAACTGTGAAGAGCCTGAAGTTCACTCCTCCAAAACTCCTCTTTTGAAATAAGATTTGGGGCTGGCCCAGAATAGCAAATCAAAAAGCAAACTACCGCTGTGTGCGCAGCCTTGGGCCATGTCCACATGTACATGGATATATATTTTTGAAAAGTATATCTTCCTTGCTCCAGGGTCAAAAAGATCTACGGCTGCTCACAATAGGTTTCATAAAAAATAATAACCTCTACGCAGAAAAACACATTTGTCATCTCTGAGTAAAAGATGAAAAATTTCAGCCGGCTTGCTTGTCGCCAATGCCGCAAGTACATCGTGTTTACAATCATTCCTTGTCCGCTCTGCTCAAATCAGGGCTCGGCAATGATTAACATTTTTGATTAATCGCATGAGGCCTTTGCGGCTAATCATGATTAATCGGCAAAAATTTAAAAGTCCTGTATAGCATACTTCTTTTAATGTATATAAATGCCACTATACTTTTCCGTTTCCAGTGAGCGCCGCCGTCGGAAGCAAAAGACTTTCACAGTAAAAGAAATAATAGTACGAGCCTAGTGAATAAAAAAAAATTAATGCCATTAATAAATTTGCGAGTTACGACAGAATAAATGCGTTAACTAGTCATTTCTACATATTCATGACGTCCACAGTACCAATCAGTGTCGGGCGTTGACACGGCAACGGATTCCAATTATGCCGACGCACAGCCGCCCGCAGAGGCAGGTTGAACGGGAAATGACACGTCGGCGCGGTAATCTTGGATTACCCGCGTGTCCTCGCTCTCCTGCGTCTGTCGCACGGATGGCGGCGCACGGCAAAGCGTGCCACGTGGAGGCCTCGCCTGCAGACTTTGATTTGTCAGGATACAAATGTCACGCAGGTGCCTCTAGAGCCCCCCCCCCCCTCGTCACCCTGCCTGCCCTGCCGAGACATCATGTGACTTTCTTGTCTCTTATCATTGCGGCAGCCATTGTTCTTTCTCAATGTCAGTGTTTTTTTTTTTTTCTTTTTCCCCCCCAATGTGTCTGTTAGAAATTTTGCAGCCTTTTTCAAGCGTTCCTAATGAAGCGACTAGCGAGAATACAGCGCTCAATATTTGAGACACACACACACACTGTGAGTATGATAATGGTTCCAGGTTGTGTGTGTTTTCAATGATTTATGAGCTTGTGAACATTGTGGGCCAAAGTGCTGCACTTTCACTATTAGGGGAACAGACATGGCGTGTGTGTATGTGCGCGTGTTTTCCCACCTGCCTTGATTGGACCTCACGTGTCACCAAAAGGCCAAATGAATTGTTTGTGTTGGAAGCCGCCCGAGCAGTTGTAATGGCGGAAGCGGATTTGTCATCAGAAGCGTTCAACAGGTCCAATGTTGACATTTTCGGAGCAGATTGGCCATGTTTTAAAGATGACCTGTTGGATGGTCCTCGAAAAGAATTCGCTGAGCTTCCTTCCCGTCAGGCCTTTCACTCCAAGTCGGAACCTCGCAT
This sequence comes from Syngnathus floridae, assembly GCF_059516105.1. Classification (NCBI taxonomy): domain Eukaryota; kingdom Metazoa; phylum Chordata; class Actinopteri; order Syngnathiformes; family Syngnathidae; genus Syngnathus; species Syngnathus floridae. The sequence goes on along the minus strand of NC_142422.1, from coordinate 1,410,114 downwards.
TGTTTTGCCAACGCGTTCCCGGGAATGCCGCTCCAACAAAAGCCGGATTTGTTTGTGAACGTTCATCCTCCCCGCTGCACGGAGGAGTCACAGAGATGAAGGCCAAGCTCCGGCCCATGTCTTTGTCCAGACTCCTCTTCCTCGCATTCCAACAACAATCTAAAGAATGTATTGCTCAGAATTGTATAAAAGGAACATTTATTAGGCCGTTGCATTCGGTACACAGTGTGCATAATATAAACGCATCTTTTAAAGATAAAAATTTCGTGTATTTTGCTACTGTTTTAGCATCCATTGAAATCTAAATGGCGTGATTTGCAACATTGGAATGCAGTGAGTCATTAAATGCCTCCTTTGAAAACAAAGAATATGATATGAAATGGCTCCCTTGTCCACAAATTCATTAAAATAATTAAATAAATAAATAATACTCTGGAATGAAAGCCGTAACGGAATTTGGAGGGAGAAAAAAAAACAATTCATGGCCACAATATGTGCAATTTAGTTTAAAGAGGAAGTCAACCCCAACATTTTCTTGACACTAATTTGATTAATATCGCGTTCGTAGAATATGAGTTAAGCAGGTTTCAAACAAAAAAAATAACATGACAGTTGCTAGTGTCAGGCCACAACCAATCACGGCCCAGCTTCACAAAAGCAGTGAGCTGTGATTAGTTGTGACTTGAGAAAACATTTTCTTGTCGACAGTAAGTGGCAAAATGGCTGCCCCCCCGAGAAAACAGGTGCGCGTGGCGTCTTTAATTCCTATTCCGCAAACAAAACCGTAATCCTAACAATGTATTTCAACTACCTGGGCTTCACAGAGCATATGATCATAAAGAAAATTTGGGAGTGTGTTCCTCTTTTGTTTGTGTTTGCGGATGTGGGAGATTGAGTGTGTCCCTGTGTGTGTGTGTGTTTGTGCGTTCTGACCCACTTTGGGAGCGTTCCAGAGCGCTTTCATGATGGCAAACAACGAAAGTGCAGCGGCTTCCTGTTCCGAGCGCCGCTCTATTTGTGTGCCCATGTGGGCGTTTGCGAGCGCTTACGCGTACGCCGCCTCGCCGTCCACGCCTCGCCTCGCCCACCCACCCACCTCCCAGACCGCCCGCCCGCTCGCCTCGCCACTTATCTTCAATTTGGACCTAATCAAGGACACAGCGGGAACGTTCTTGCCATCCCTGTAGTTCTTGTTGTCGTTGCATGATTTGTTACGGGCAAATGAGACCACGGTGGCAATCAATATTTTCTTTGCGCCCCTTTTCATGTTCTTGCTTGACATTCATCACAAAGCATGACTCTAATGCTTGCTAATTGATTCTCGAACCCAAAGAAACTAATCATCCTCCTCAAATGGAACACCGGGCCGCTCTGAGTCACGTCTGGAGCATAAAAGTTATTTATCTTTGATTTCAGTAGAAATGAGCTCACCAAACATTTCTCGTCTAAGTGGAGCCTAATAATATATATCACTTATTGTGATTACAGCAAATGATACGAATCAATTTGGTGCATAATCTCCCAAATGTGATGTTTATTTGTTGCTTTTTTTAATGTCCTATGTTGACTATGTATAAAATACAAAGTTTTCAATTTCTAACTCAAATTACAAACCAGGATTAGAGTTTTGTAAAGATTTCAAGCATTATTTTTGAAATGAGGGGTTGGGGTTCAGAGTAGCGATGAGAAAATGACGCTTCGAATTTCCTTCATGAAACAGTTGTACTTTTTGACTCCTCAAGATGGCACTCTATTCAACATTTGGCTGAATTGACCATTTCCAACTCCTTGATTTAAACCAAAATGTAAAATACCGCAACAATCGGTCGGAAACCTTGCTGAGAACTGAATGATCTGTTTGCGGTGTTGTTAGTGTCAGCAGCTTATAGCTGTGGAAAGGGGGGAAGAAGAAAAAAAAACGCTCTGATCGATAAAGTCAAATGAATAGCCCAGCCGTCGTAAAAAGTGTGCCTTTAAACAAGTTGCGTTAATCTCGCTAGCCATCAACCCTTCTCCCCTCTTTCAGACCGGCTAACCTCCCCCAACTAAAAGACTCTAATTAATCTAATCAGTTAATCAATCAGCCGTGGACCTCCCGCCGTATCCGTGCTAATGGAGGCTATGACAGGCGCAGACCCTGCATTATTAATACCTCAATTCCTGGAGACGGTGCCCCCCACCCCCCAGAATGCCGGCGGCCAGGGTCCATCGATCAGCTAGCGCCGCAAGGCCTCATGGGAAATCTCCAGCGGTGGGAGTGCAGATGGGAAAGTGGTGTGGATCTTGTAGATGGCTCGGAGGTCAACGAATCGAGAAGTTCTGTAAATGTGTTTGCGGCGGGAAGGGAAGGGGGGCCTCGTTGCGGTTTTACTGGATTCATTTTTTTTATCGCCACGTTAGCCGATCTGCTTGTCAGCTAACGCAGCATTTCATCACCTCGTTAAATCAACCCGCAGCCGGATCTTAATCAATCAGTCGTCAATCAATGAACATTACGGTGTAATTTCCTGCCGTTTAATAAAATGTCCATCTCAGGACGAAAATAAGATATCAGACAAAATGTGTGCTGTAAAATTTCTACTATAAAACTAAAAGTTGGGTTAGTTGGTTGGTTGTTGCGAGCGTGGGCGCAGCGTGGCGGCGGCGTATGCTCGCTAAAAAGATGGCGGACATCTGGTGTGTGCGCTGCGCGAGCACAAATTGTGTCTGGGCGCAAGTTCAGACCCGACTAAGCATAATGTTTCCTTTTAAGTGCAGTACTTTGATCACTGCTTTTGTTTTTACACAATTTTTGTTTGTTTGTATTTTTGGGGCATGTTGTGACAGCTGACGTCCCGTGGGGGAGGGGGGGTCTTTGAGGGGGGGGTCATTGCTGCAAATGGGTCATGTTCAGTCCTCACACTTTGTTGTTCTTCTTTCTCAGGAACTTTCAAGACAGCGGGAAAGCGGGGTATTTGACGGCGTCAGCGTCCTTGAGTCCAGCAGAACCTGACAGTAAGTCACTTTTTGCACCTCTTTGATGCTTAGCTTCTTTGAGCCCGACGTTTTGCTAGGAAACATTTACCTGTTCAATGGAGTCATCAATAAAAAAAAAAAAAATGGTCACCCGATTGCAAGACCACGTTAAAAGTCAATGATGTGCAACTCCATTGATCCCGCCAATAAGTTGCCGTCAAACCTCTTTGATTAGCGTGTAAGATAACGCCGTCACTGCCGTATTGAGCATCAGTCGATTGATTGATGCACAGATCAATGGACGGCTGCGGTGTTGCCCGCCAGACGGCGGAATGTCAACAACGCGAGCTGAGCCATCCTGGCCGCGTTCCAAACGCTAATCAATAATCAATTTTCCACCTGGCAGCACAGCAGCCGGGAAAACAAATTCTCACTTTTTCACCTTTTGATTGAGAACACAAGAAATGTCCATTATCCTCAACAGATGGCAATCGCTGATTGATTTCGTTTGCATTTTACATGCCAGGAAATACGATTAGCTTGCGGAGTTTTTCCGAGCGTAAAACTTGGAGGAAAGCAACGTTGTGGTGAGGAAGGAGGGATGGATGGAATGAAAGCAAGGCAGAAAAGCAACAGGCGCAATGTTGTAAGGAGCCCGAGTACAACCCAGGTGTGATGGAATGAAGGCTGAAAAGTCCATTTCAGCAAAAGTAGGATGAAGGCGCCTTTTTAGCTGTCACGCCGGACGGCGCCAGCCCACTCCACGCTGTGGTACAGTTCCCCTCTTTCTCCGTGGTGAACCCCCCACCAACCCCCACCCCCCCCCCCCCCCCTCCCCCCGTGTCACTCAAAGTGAATGAAAGCGTGTAAGCCATGGCTGGAATGCGCAGCGTAGGCTTGGCATGTGCGTGGCAGAGTTCAGGGCGCACAATGAAAACGGGTCAAACCGGGTGCTGAGCGTGAACACGAGTTGGGCCCAAAGGTGAGCACAAAGGCGCCTATTGTTTGTTCAAGCCCGAGTGTAAAAACCCTCGAGGAGGCTCGCTAGGTCGCCTTTTTCTCGCGCTATTCATCAGGGACATTGTTTGCTCTCATTAAGAGTGCACACTTGACATGTCGCTGCCTCACCATTGCTAATGTTTGTTAGCATTCAATGACATTATTGAACGGCTGCATATGGCGGCCATACTTTGTGTGTTTTTGTTTTTAGCATCCGAGCTAGTGTTTGCTTGCCTTTACATCTGATGAACTTTTGTTAACCTGCCTTGGCGCTTGCCCCCCTTTGACCCCGCCATCCCCACCCTCGGCCGCTTGTGCCGGCGTCTGCTCTAACAAATTGGCGGTGGCGAAGTGGCAGATGGCAAGGGCGAGGAGACGGCTTGTCAAAGTGTTTTTGCGCGGCGGTGGCAACACGTGTCATAAATTCTTCTTCCTCCTGGCACGTGCCGACACACCAGAGACACGCGCACGCCGCCCCGCATCGGCATGAACCTCACGCCGACATCACCCAGCGTGTCCGCACGTCAAACACGACGCTACGCTAGCTCGAACCTTTGACAGCTCGGCTCGTTAGGACGCCTCCTCAGAATGTAAACAGGCTCCTTCCGAAATCTTGTTTACGTTTTTGAAAATGACACGCTGCGCTGTTGCCTCCTGAGGAAAGGCGCGTTAATGCACGGAAAGTTTGAGACGGATTTTTTTTTTTTAAGTCAGCAAACGCAATTTTTTTTTTTCCCTGACTCACTCGCATAAAAAAAATAAAAATCATGATGATGCAAATCAATAAGCGTGCACCCCGTTTAATTGCATCTTGTAAACACGGGCCCTTACTGAACAGTAACCTTGCACACTTTGTTTTGTTTATGTTCATATTCACTTGGATAATGAACAGATGTTTGGGTTGTTGTCTTTTTTTTTCTTCATGATATTGTAAGTTGCGCGAGTCGATGCGAATCTGGACCATGGAATGTGTGTGGGGGTTACGTTCCCAGGGTGCTTTGACATTTTGTGCAGCAGCTGGGACTTCTTCTTGCCAAACATCACGTAAATAAGACAAGAAAACATCCTTGGAGGAAGAACAAAAAAATGCCGTCCATGTGCAAAGAGATTTCAGTCTGCTGCAATCCTGTTTAGGGTGACAAATCTTTTTACTTATTCAAACTAAGTTGTGGGCAGACATGTTTTTTTGGAGGACATTTTGAGCCTTTGAAAAGGCTTCCAGGTCGCCGTCCTCACATCCAAATATTTTTCAGACTGTGTTGACTTTGGCAAGACCGCCAGCCTCGCCTGGCGTTTTAATTAGCGAGCGCGGCTCGTCATTGAGAGGTCCAATTAAACGTCCGGCGTCTCAGCTGGAGGGCCGAGACATCTGCGGCCTCGCATCGCATGGCCAAAGGTTTGGAGATGTCCGTTATGCTTCTTCACGATGAACAATTATTTTGATTAAAACGCTCTTTACAGTCTCGTTCTGTGGTTTACTCGACACAGAAGTAAACACACATCCGGACTTTAGGCAGTCGGCTTTCGGACCGGCTTTTTGGAAAAATAATCTTTCTTTTCCTCAAAATCACTTGTCACCTTCTTCGGCGAATTGCAAGAAACCATCATTTTCTCTGCTGTCACTCAAGCTCCTCCCACCAGAGGCATCTTCTTAATGAGATTCTCCAAGGTCCTTCCGAAGGACACAAAAGAGTTCTGCGAGGAGACGGCACTGTTATGCGGCAGGCTTGAGGGTAACGGGAGACAATAGTGGCTCGTGGCACTGTATTGATCACAATTGATCTGCTCCAGGGTTCGGGCGACGAGAACCCGGGCGGCCCGGCAATCTCGTCCTACTTTTTCTTTTTGTCCTGGCCTCGTCCAATATGCTTTGGTTCTGTTTAGTCTGCTATTTGTCTGTCTCCCAGGGTTAGCTCGACCTCATAAGTGTGTGATGACTAAACTTGTTTGTAAAATGCAGTTGGATAAGAAGTTAGCTTCCAATGCTACATGCTAACGTTTGTTTTCATCGGTATTAACTCGCTTTTTCCACGTAGAGTGCCGATCAGAACATTTGAAAAGAAAAGTCGAACAAAAATGACCATCTCCCGCAGTCGCAATCTCGTTAGCATGTGACAGACGCTCGTTAAGTGCCGGTGTTAACGACTGACTTGATTAGTGCGTCAGGAAGCAGCGGGCCTTCAAAGTGGGTGTGTAGAAAAGCTTCATCAAGTCTCATCTTATTTTTGGACTTAATTAAAATGGCCGACTCCTCGCTCACTGCATCCTTTGATGATTGGCGGTCGGGTCCCTCCTCTGCGTCTCTCTCCCGTCCTCATTTATCCGCTCTGCTGCCCGATGATGTCATCAGCCGCGAGAAGGTCATCGTCCGCTGCCGTGTGTCCCGCGAGGAAGATCTGTCCCCGTTAGACGCCTTTATCCTTCCTCCCGGAACACCGCGTGATGCGCTAGCATAATTGGAAGCTTTGGCGGTGTGTCGCGGCGGCGGCGGGCGGGCTCGGCAGTCGCGGCGTGGCCCTCGGACAATGATGGAGTGTTTCATCTGAGCAGGGGAGCGGGCGCTCGTCACACCGCCGCCGTTATCTTAACGAGGCCTCTTTCCCGCCAAATAGTGCTCATCGCGTGTACTCGTCTTCAAATTGTTTGTATGTAAGAGCAGCACGTTGTCAAATGAGTCCAAAAGCATCGGTGGCGTTGTCATGACAACAAAGCTACGCCGAGGTGGCAACAGTGAAAATGATGTCATGGCTTTAAGACGGCTTAGGATTCAAACGACTTTTAGCAAATTGCTACCGCTTAATTAAAAGCGTCACGATCGTCTGGCAGCAATTTTTGGCACGCGTCGAAAAATGATTACGATATGCTCGAAAAACGCAAATCGTGGTCAAAACAATCCGACAATTTCAACATTTTCCCTCCGCTGTCATTGGACGTACCAAAAATCGGGCTGACGTCCTTTTCCCCCACAAATCCAAAATACGCAGCCACCATTTTGGTGACGCACGTTTTGTCAACTTTCCAAAACATCACAAAGACGCTTTTAGCTCATGACGATGACACAGGATCCCACCCGGGGCCGCCCTGAACTCCGCTCGACCGTCGGCCCGGACATAAATAGAAACTCGGCCGATATGAGAAAATATCGATCGGGAACGACGCTGTTGAGACTGGTGGTGGATGACGATACAAGAAGTATCAGGTGGTGCTTTTCACTCGCAATCTGAATTATTAATAAAAGGAGGCTTGGATGGTCACCGGACGGCGCCCTGAATATTTTAAAGTCTGAGCGTTACCGACGGGCCAGTGTGGATTAGGAGTGACGGCAAGCGCGGCGAATGCTCGTCCCTTTCGGAAACTAAATAATTAAGATGGCGGGATGAATAAGATTGAAAGTCTTCATCCATCCCCCGTCGCCAGTCGCTGAACTTTTTTCCCCCCCACCCTCCTGACAAGTACGCCAAAATGATGGACGACGTCTTCCCGCTCCATAGCAAATCAGTCATGTTCCGAGAGCCGCGTGCTACGCTATGCTAGCCGCGGTGCCTGCTTATTGATGCTCGGGATTATGCGACCAATCACGGGAGACGATCGCATAAGGATGTCATTTTGAGTTCTAGTCTCCAGACTCCATCGGAAAGGCGTGAAGCGAGACTCGAACGCGTAACCTTTGGACAGAGGCAGACGTGCTAACAAGGCGACGGCTCGACAATGCATCTCGGCGCGATAACGACCTGAAGGTCTGGCGTATGAATGTGTGCTTGGCAATAAAAATAATAAGTCTGCAGTCAATTTTATCTTCCACTCTTGGCCGGGACGACGCGGCCATTAAGAGTGCAATCAGAAGCACATTTCATCTCTTTTATCTTCGATCAGTTGCGGCCAGCAATGAACCGGTGCACCCGGGACGTGGCTACTTCCTGCTGCATTACATCAGCACATTATGTTGGAGCCGGAGCGTTTTAGACCCTTGCGTTTATGAACTGCTTGTTGTCGAAATGAAGTGCAGCGGTGCCTTGACTCACCAGTTTGCAAATCTTGTTTCATCATCATATAATATCGTAGTAAAGATTGTAAAGAAATACAACAAATCTCCACGTATTCAGTTTGGCATGGACAGGCTGTCACAAAGTTGTCAAAAAGTTAAAGGCCAACTCGTCTTTAACCGTGACCTGGAGAGCAGAAAGTAAAAAGTTGCCTGAGGGGGTGCAAGCTCAACGCCAGAGCAGGAAAACAACCCGTGACAGGAACGTGGACGGCGGCAGGACAGACTCTCCATTGCCGGCCGCGGCGCCTCCGCTTATTCGCCTCCGGTCTCAGCCGCTCGTCGGCCGCTAGCATCTGTTAGCTTGGCCGTTGCACCTGCGACAGGAGAAAGTTTGCTAATTAGATTTCCAGAGGTTGACCACGCTGAGGTCCTCGCAGCAAATTGGAAGTGGGGATCAGGGAGCGCCGGCCAATAATTGGGAGCACAAATCCCTCGCGGGCCACGACGGCGGAGCGAAGGGTGTCAGACGGGGTGTCACGCTTCTAGTCAAGCTCCAATTACCCGACTTTGAAGGCGCCTGCCGCATATCCACACCTGCAGACTGGGAAAACGTTGAGAGCATTCAGGCCTTTTCAAGCACTCCAGCCCCGCCAGGGAGTCGCTCGCTTGCCTGAAGAAAAAGAAGAAAACAAAAAGCACAGTAGTGGATTTCCGTTCTCAAAGCTACATTCCCAAAGACAACTGACGCCCAGTCATCCATTATTTTTTTCTGCCACTTGTATTCATTAGGTTCAGGGATTGCAAAAAAAAATCATCCTGCTTTAATGAAAGAGTGAGGAGCTGTTGCCAGATGACAAGGGAGGGGTCGGGACCCCGCACCTCATCAGTGCCACTCTGCCGGCTCTCGCGGGAACGTCGCTTAACCTCCAGCCGCCGCGTTGACAGTCGGTCCCGTCTCCGAGTCGGCCGGCGTCATCGATCTTACGCCGAGGTCCCCGAAGCCTCCATCTTAGACTTGAGCTCCCGTGCGAGATCTTCCCGGACTTGACAGCACGAGCTGACTGGAAAAGCCAAATATCCTCGAAGACAGATCGATAAAACATCTACCTAATGTAGCCGTAACATTAATTAGGTTTGTGAGCTCGTTAAGCAGACATTAAATATGTGCCTACTAATTCAATGAAGGAGTTTGGCACGGTGGAGTAGTGGTCAACATGTCTGCCTCACAATCTGGGATGGAAAATGTGATTGTTTTCGATGAGGTTTACTGGGAGTGATTACGTCTTGACGATGCAAAACAAAAAAACAACGCCTCTGCTGTCTTGATGTGTTATTCATCGACTCTTTTTTTCCTGGGCTGAGCTATGATGTCTGTTTTTTGGCCTGAAGTCGACAAAGCAGGATAAATCCAAGTGAAGAATCTCTTTTTGTGCTCTGAAGCTGATGCAATGTTTTGTGTCTGGCGGGCAGCGAACGGAGTTTGCGGCTTTTTACAGAGCCGAGCTCGACGCGAGATGAACATTTGTGACAATAGCGATTATTTTTTTGTAAGCACCGCCGTGGAATGCTAATTGTTCAATATTTATGAGAGCAGGTCGACCAGCTGACGTTGCTCTGCTGCATTGTAATTATGCAACAGCTTTGATGTAATTCATGGCACCCGCAAAGCTATTCTTCATCCCAGATGCCTTCGGGGCGAGAGGCGGGGCCACCCACAACTGGTCGCAGCGAATAAATACTTTTTTTTTCTTTTGTCAGGTTGGCGTCATGTGTTCCTGCTGAGTCGTCACTTTGGGGGGTCACCATGAGGCGGACGCCGCCTCCACCCCACTCACCCAGTTTGCTCCCCTCGCCCCTCCCCTTCCTGCTCCTGCCGCTGCTGTTGCTGCTGGAGACCGCCGCCTCCTTGCCGCCTCCCACCGGTGCCGCCGCCCCTTTCCCGCAGGACCTGGAGCCCATCAGCGTGGTCGGACGAGACGGTGAGTACGGCTCGCTGGTTGCCAGGGAAACGCCTCTTGACGCGCTTTGGTCCGTCTCAAGTGAAACTTTTCCCCTTTCAACATACCGTATTTCCTTAATACTGGCGCCTAATCACTGCTTTTATCTTAGACAGCCCGAGTCGTACACCACGGGGCGTCGTCATTGTAGAGAAACACACGATGCGGCACACACTCACATGACCTCACACATGTACAAGGGCACACGTGTGCGCACAACACGTGTGTGCTGAGAGGCCACGTGCATGACATGAACACCAAGTTGATTCTTAAAGATTTTCTGATGTGCACGACAGCAGCAGCGAGCCCGCAGCAACAAAACACAACAAGTACATATAGCTTGTTTTCCTGTCAGTTGCATCTAAGAAAAAAAAAACACACACGAGTGACCTTTTATAACCTCAAGTCGTAAATAAACATTGACCAATGATTAAAAAAAACTGAAAAATCAGATTGTTTTGCTGCAGCAACAAAACACAAGTTTACATATAGCTTGTTTTCCTGTCAGCTGCAGCTAAAAAAAAAAACACACGAGTGACCTTTTGTAACCCCAAGTCGTAAATAAACATTGACTAATAATAAAAATAAAAAAAAAACTGAAAAATCAGATTGTTTTGTGTGTGTGCGGCGCACTCACACACGGTGTGACTAATGAGTAAGATTTAAGCTCACATTGCACTCAAGACTTGTGAATTCGCAAGTATTGCGTTTGGCTCTGACAGCACCAAAACCACAGAGCATCAGTCAAGCGGACACAAAAACCGCCGTTGACCTCTGTGACCCGCTGAGCTCTGAGCTAGCCATTTGAGTGAACCTCACTTTTTTTTTTCTTTTTCTTTAAACCATGAAATATTTAATAATATATATATTTACTATATATATATTAAATATATTTTAAAAAATTTTTTTATATATATTTAAATGATTAATTTCGACCGTGTGTGCAGCCCTGGTTAAGCCAAAAGGAGGAAGAACGTGTGTGAGAGTCCCTCAAGACCTTTGGTCTTCGGACCCCACATCACGGCGCTCGGAAGTGACGGACGGGGCCTAATGGATGGGCGAGCGATGTCGTTGCGAGCGCTCTAATGGATCTCGGTGGAGGCGCGGGCCGGCCATTAGCGGAAGTAGCGTTGTCTGGGCTAATAGGGGCGGCCGGCGTAATGAGAGCCATTTGTCAGCTGAGGGTCCGGCAGGTGACGCCTCCACATCGGGTCCCCTCCGATATGGAGTCCATAAAAATACTCACCGAGTCACTAGGGAGTCGCAGAGGCCACGTTTGGGCCGCTCGGTAGATTTGTCGACTTGGGAGGGAAAGAATTGAAGCCGAACTACAGAATCGAATGGAAAAAAACTACAAATATGGCTGATGAATTGATTCTATTGAGCAATTTGAGTTAGTTTTGTTTTTGTTTGTCCAATTGTAATTCAGTCCAAGCTGCCATGAAAGTGAAGAAGTAAAGTTGCACTTCTCATCTTTGTTGTTCTTTGATCAGTCGGAGCAGCAATGCCGGTTCAGAACCTGAGATGCATTAAAATCCAAAAGCGCCGGCCGGTTCAGGTGAAGGTCCGGGCCTTGGAACCACTTCAATCTTTATAGGCGGTCGATTCCAGACGAGTTTCGGAAGGGAACCCCCGCTGGGAGAATCATTTGTGTTCATTCAATGGTGTTGCCTTTTATGGCTCCGATGGGAGCTTCCGGAACTTTTGCCACTTTGGGCTCTTCCTCTTCCCTGCTTTGAACAATGTGTGCACAACTTCCAGGATGCAAAACAGTCTGTGTCACTTGTGTCCTGTTCAACGCCTTCATCTTTTCTTTTCTTTTTCTTTCTTCCTTGTCTTTGTTAGTCTTTTTTTTTTGGGTCTTCTTTTGCCTTAGTCTTCTTTGTCTTGCTCTTTTTTGTTTTCCGTGCAAGCTTTTTTTTTTTTCTTTTGTCTTCCTCTTATGGATATATCCTTTTTTACTTTTTTGTCATCGTCTTTGTCTTCTGCAAATTCAGTCTTCATCTTGTTCTTTGTTTTTCCTCATCTTTTTTGTCTGCAGAATGGACCTTTTTTTTTTTAAATTCAAAAAATAAAAATCATTCTCTTCATTGCCGTCTTAGCAAACTTGTCTTCATCAGCTTTTTAGTCTTTCTCCTTTTTTCCTCATCTTAATTGTTAAATAAATGCCCTTGGAAAATCCTAATTTTCTCCTCTTCTTTCTCTTCGTCTACCTACACAAAGAAGTGCAGATTCTGTCCTCCCGTTCCTCAATTCCACTTGATTATTATTTCCTGCATTTGATGATGATGTTGATTTGACAATAAATCAGACTATTAATTTGGAGTGTTTTTTTTTTTTTCTCTCTCTCTCTCGCTCTCTCTCTCCAGCTTCCTACTTGTTCCCCAGTTTCCAAGGCTTGACAGAGGACAATGACACGGAGCGTCTGGGTCTGGACTTCCAGAGAATGCTGAGGATCAACCACATGCTCTACATCGCCGCGCGGTCAGTCCGGGCCGCGAGGTCAACTCTCGTCATGGGCAAAGTCTCTTTTTATCTGCTCGGATTCCCAGCGCTAAGCTAATTGTTCCCGGGTGTCGGCTAATAATTCCACTTTTCTCCCGATAGATGGTTACGAGAGCTGAACATGTGTTTTCAATTTTCTTTTGGTACAGTGACCCTATTTCCATTTGCTAATTTGTGATATATTTTTTTTCATCGTGTTTACTGCTGCAACAATGAATTTTCTTATGCTTATGAAAACCTAGCGACATGCTAGGCTAACACGTGTTTCTGTTCCAGGGATCACGTTTTTGCCATCAATTTGGCGGCCTCCACGGAGCAAATCCTCCCGCAGCAGGTGGGAGCGTTGGCCGCCGCGTCGTCACGTGATCTCGCCGCGCTTGTTTTCTCAATCAGGCGCAAACGTCGGCATCTCGTTATTCCGCCACGGGAGCGTTCAAGTGTTTTCCAATCATGGAATCCGCCGGCTCAGAGCTCCACGCGCCGCCCGGGAAACCGCCCTCATTTGTCAAACATGATTGGACTTAAATAAAACGCGGCGAGCGGCCCACCGCTGCCGCCGCCTCTTTTGTATTGAGATGAGCGGCCAAGATGGATGCCGCCGCCGCCGATTAGTTCGCCTGGGCGCATGTGCGCGCATGCCTAACAATAGGCAGAGCTAATCCATCTCCTGATTTCTTTGTTTGTTTGTTTTTTAGCTTAGCCTCACCTTAGCTTGACGTCTTCTCAGTTTAGCTTCTTGGCATTTCCTAACAGGTTTTGTCTGTTTTTCCAGAAGCTGACGTGGAAGACCAAGGACGTGGATAAGTGCACCGTGCGAGGGAAGAACAGCGTAAGGATCTCATGCACAGTCTGGCACCCTCGCTTACATGCATTAACGGCAGATTTGATTTCTTTTCTCCCCCTCTGGGCGCCAGGACGAATGTTACAATTACATCAAAGTTTTGGTGCCCCGCAACGATGAGACGTTGTTTGCGTGTGGTACCAACGCCTTCAACCCGACATGCCGTAACTACAAGGTACCAACACGTAATTTGATGCCAAATTGTCAAGTTTCGGCGTTCATGTTTTTGCCACGTCGTGTCATCAGATGTCGACTTTGGAGCAGGACGGTGAGGAGATGGTCGGTCAGGCTCGTTGTCCCTTCGAGTCGCATCAGTCCAACGTTGGGCTTTTTGCAGGTAAGTGGACATCACAAAATGGCGGCGGCGCACTGTGTTTGTGCAAATGTCTGGCTTTGCACCACAGGAGGCGACTTCTACTCGGCAACCATGACCGACTTCTTGGCGAGCGATGCCGTCATCTACCGCAGCCTGGGCGAGAGTCGCCCTGTGTTGCGGACTGTCAAGTACGATTCAAAATGGCTGCGAGGTGAGCGCGTGGTGTCGTCGTTGCCCCTGTTGTTGCCGCCACAATATGCAAAGTCACCCATGTCCGTCCTCCCCTCGACACCAGAGCCTCACTTCCTGCACGCCATCGAGTACGGCAACTTTGTGTACTTCTTCTTCAGCGAGATCGCGGTGGAGTACACGTCGCTGGGCAAGGTGAGACCCTCGTACACACGGTCGCTCGGCACTGGCCTCTTCTTTTTTTCTTTCCATATTGGATCCTGGCTCTCTGGCGCCCTCTAGGTGGTTTTCTCCAGAGTGGCGCGCGTGTGTAAGAACGACAATGGCGGTTCTCCTCGAGTTCTGGAGCGCTACTGGACGTCCTTTCTGAAGGCTCGCCTCAACTGCTCCGTGCCGGGCGACTCCTTCTTCTACTTCGACGTGCTGCAGTCCCTCACTAACGTGCTTCAGATCAACCGCCGGCCCGCCGTACTCGGCGTCTTCACCACGCAGGCCAACAGGTCGGTATCACGGCGACCGGTCCAGGGCGTGCCCGCCGGTTCTTTTGCCAAAAGTTGTTTTGGGTTGACTCCAGCTCGCCTGTGACCTGGAATGTGAAAGTTTGTTTGGTCTCTCACCCATCTTCCCGCAGCATCACCGGCTCGGCCGTGTGCGCCTTTTATATGGACGACATCGAGAAGGCCTTCAGCGGGAAGTTCAAGGAGCAGAAGAACAGCGAGGCGGCCTGGACGCCCGTCCCTGACGAGCAGGTTCCCATACCAAGGTGATGATGCTTCCTTGGCTTAGCCTCTCCTTAGTTGAGCTCCTTATTAGCTTAGCATTTCCTCTCCTTCAATTCTCCGTAGCAAAGTATCCTGTTAGCTTAGCTTCCCATGACCGCGCTATGGTGTTTGTTCCCCAGGCCCGGCTGCTGTGCCGGCGAAGGCTCAGCTGCTGACTTCAAGTCGTCCACCGCCTTCCCCGACGACACGTTGACCTTCATCAAGTCCTACCCGCTTATGGATGAAGCGGTGCCGGCCGCCAATAACAGGCCACTCTTCACCAGGACCACCAGCAGGTACGGCCAGGAGCGCAAGTTCTTAAATGTCTCTGCCATGTGATGGGTTTAGAGTTGTGGAAGCTTCTCGAAAAACAGCAGCGCGTGAAATGGCTCAAGGTGCCCTTCAGTCTTTCACTTTAGCCGCTCCATGAGAACTTGCTAATGTGCAGAAGTTTTATTGAAAAGACCAGCAAGCAGGATCGATGTGGGGTCTCGGAAGGGAGGATTAACAGGTGAAGGGGAATGAGAGCGAGGTGGTGAGGCTTGAAGATCTGATGATTGATTTCTTGGCGTGGGAATAAAGCCCCATACCGAGAAAAGTACAAGAAGAGCGTTTCCCAAGAACGTTCCAAAGTGGAACAAACTCATTCCAAGATGAAATCTAGACATGATGTTTGCGTCGTCACAGGTTCAAGTTGACTCAGATCGCAGTGGACACATCGGCGGGCCCCAACAGGAACTTCACAGTGATCTTCTTGGGTTCCGAGGACGGCCGAGTCCTCAAAGTTCTCACCAGCACGGATGGAAACAACCAGACGCTCAGCACCACAATCTTGGAAGACATCACGGTCTACAACCCCAACAAGTAAGAACGGAATGTTCTGCCTGTCTCCTAAATTCGCTTCACTTATTTTTTGATGACTTTAGCCGGCGGCCGTTTTGTTTTCTGACGACCGTGCAGCAAAGTTTGTTCGACTTGTTCTCGCCGTGTTCTCTCCCAGATGCAACGTGAGGGGGGAGGAGCGTCAGGTGTTGGGGATGGAGCTCGACCGAGACCACCACGCCCTCTTCGTGGCCTTCTCAGGCTGCGTCATCCGCGTGCCGCTCAGCCGCTGCGACGACTACGACTGCAAGACGTGAGTGGCCGCCTGTAGCCAATCAGAAGGCGGAATAGAGTGAAAACAAAATGGCGGACAACAACATTGAATGGAGGACAAGTGGAAAGAAAAAAAGTTTGAATGCTTGTTTGTATGCATCACTTTCTATTTTTGGGCGAGGAATGCTCAACTTAGTCACCCCCTCGGAGCCCCCTTCATTTTGATTTCTCCTCCTTCCGGGAATTGAAGTCCCATCGCATGCTAACATCTCAGCAGCACGCACACTTTCACTGCCAGATTGGATCCAGCTGATTGACTAGGCGCCAGTGTTTGGGGGGGACATTTTTTTTAGGGGGGGGGTGGCATAGCGGAGAAACACTGTACACACATTTGTAATTAAAACGTCTTTTTCTGCTGCTCTGTCTCGGGTGGCCCGCAGACGCTGCCTGTCCTCTCGGGACCCGTACTGCGTGTGGCTGAAGGCTGGAAAGTGTGTCGCCGCCACACCCGGATCCAAGTAAGTCTCTCCAATGTGTTGGCACCATTATGACATCACAGTGACATCATCAAAATAGACAGGATTACCCGACAACTGGTCAGGCTGTCGATCGACGGTCAAGGCCCGGATGTGCATCGCATCCGGCTGATTTTTCCACTCCACGTTGTGAGCGCCGTTTCCCGGAAGGCCACTTTAGTGATGGAAAGAAACGACGGTCCCACCAGCGACTCGCTGAGGTTTTTGATTTACGAGCAGTTCGGAGAGCGCTAGAAGCGGGCCAGAACATCCGCTGCACGTTCAACTATCTAGACAGAGTCATAACAAAGGAGGTGACATTTTTGGAATGTCAGCAAAGAAGAAGCCGTGGATTTGATCCCAACATCTGCTTTGGATCCTCTTGTCGTCTTTTTTTGGACTTGAGGATCCAAAAGAGTGAGCAAGCGAAGCGCTGACAATGGAAACGCATGTGACACAGGTGACATAAGTCTCCTGAAAAGTTGCGCTCGTGGTTGCCGCGCAAGCTTGATGACATCTTCGACTATTATTTCACCTCTGCTTTTTATTCCTGTGACAAAGCTGTCACACGGATGCTGGAAGCTCAACTTTTATTTTTCAAGTTGAGTGTGACGACAACTCTTCTTTTTTTTTTCCTCCCTCTTTGTGGTGCTCTGCAAATACTGCTCTCCTTCACAGTAGATAAACAAACAAAAAAAGTTTTGTCCAGAAACTTTTACAAGTCACAGCAGGAAGTGTGAACAGAAAATGACAGCTGGTTCTGGTGTCGGAACTTTTTGTCTTGATTGCCCACCTGGCTGGCTCAGCCGGCAAAACATCATCACCGGTGATTTTTTGTACAGAAGCGAACTGCAAAGGAAAAAAAAAAAATCACCAGTCAGGTTAAAGACAAAAGACTGACCATGTTACAGGATGTGATGTCATCATATTGCACTTAAACATGGATTAGAGGAGCGTCACCCATGGTCATATTCCGGAATTCAATTTGTCATTATGTGAATAATAAATAAATATAAATGTATACATAATATTTATAATTATAATATATAATTCAGTACATTATGTTGAGAAGGTGTTTTTTTTTTTTTTTTTGTTTTGTTTTTTCCGGTAGCTGACGTTTGTGTTTTGTGTGTCCCCTCAGAGGCACCTTTGAACAGGACGTAGAGAACGCCGCTCTTCTCCACCCTAACACCTGTCACGGTGAGTCGGCCATATTGTTTCCTCAAGACATCAACATAAGGCCAATTGAACGCTCCGTCACAGGTGTCATCTCGCGGCTCGCTAGTTAGCATGCACTCGCTCGCCTCCTCGTCCAATCCCGGAGTTTGTCTTTTTAATTGCGTGAAGCTGACAGAGTCAGTTTGTCGTCAGTCGGCCGTGAAGAACGTTCCGGGCGAGAGGCTTGTTTTTTCCGTCCGGCGCCGAGACACATTACACACGTTTAACAACGTCGGCGTCTTTTGGCAGCTGAAAGGAAAAACAAATGTCAATCATGTCAGGTTTTGCCACGAGATAGCAGACCCCCAGCCGTTCCCCCCTCCCCTCCACAACCATTTGCATGAAGCATTAGCATGTCCCAGTCGTGCCGTGGGTGTGCTTAACATTTCTTTTTCCAGCTCCTCCTGTGATCCCATCTCCAAAAGTGCTTTTAATCTTCCCGCTTGGGTGACGCGTTTGTCTCAAGTGTCGTTTCGAGCGCATCTTTGCGTCAAGCCGACAACAACAACACAAAACAACAAAGGCGGCGACAAAGTGATGAGTCACGGCGAAGAGCGGGAATCCTTGACGGGGAAAACTAATTGTAAATGTTTTCTTTGTTTCCCCATCTTCAGATGTCCTGGCGACCACTCGGAAGCATAACACGCCTCTGGACTCGGCTTACGGTTAGTTCACACGTTCCCTTACTTCCTCTCCGCAAATGGCCATTTGTTCCTCCATTTTCCGAACGCCGCCCGGAAGCTTCCGGAATCTTTCATTCGGACTGCTCGGTGACAGCTTAAACATGGCGCCCATTGTCCTTAATGGCCTTTATCCCCGGGGAACGCCATCCCCGTCATGTCTCATTTGGCTCACCGGCGCCTCCGAATGGAGTATCGGGACGCGGCCGAGCTGGCCGGCCGGCCGGCGCGCCGATACGACCCGAGAGGCCCCGAAGGGAAAAATTGTTAACGTTTGTCACAGCCTGTCTTGGCAGACGCAAAGCCACATTGTGGGCATCCATTTTGTTTCTCTTGACTGACCGCCAACAGCACTGAATGGCCGCCAACACCACTGACCTCTATAACACAGCTGACTTACTGCGCACGAGCGTGGCTAACGACTAACAAGATGGACTGACCGCTAACACGACTGATGGACGGCTAACGCGACAGACAGATTATTAACATGCTAACCAACTCACCGCTAATCCAACCAAGGCTGTGTTTGGAATCCTTCCATAATCCGCGACCTGGGCCCTCTGTCGTGAGTTTACTAAGTTGCAGTGCTGTTTTCATTGTGTATTGTAGTGAAATCTTTGCCTGCGGACTTCCATAACTTCACTTCCTGGAGGCGGAGTTTGCGCTAGGCTGTAGCTTTGATGCTGCGGCGCGGTGTTTGATACCCGCCGTATGCGCTCTGACGCTCGTCGCTCTTTTGTCTCCTGAAAGATTTATCGCGCTAACAAAGCTGATGGATGGCGTGAGGCCTCCACTCGGCGAAGCGCCTGACGCCATCTTTCTTCCACTTCCCGTCATCTCAACAATGGCCGCCCGCAGAGAGAAAGGCGGAAGATAAACACCCACCGGCATATCCAATCAGATAATCCTCCATTGTGTGCGTCGTGGCCATAGAAACAAAAACCTTCACAATAAATCAAAGGGAAGCGCAGATGGTGACGTGGCGGGATGCCGTCGTCTGGCACGCCACCAGCAAGATGACAAACCGAGGCCTTTTTTCTCCCCTTAAGAGCCATTTAGCACGCTGCTAACAGGAGGGCGCTAATGATGCTATCAAGCATGCAGCGTGTCAGCAGGACAATATGTCTGACATTTGACAAATATTCCACCCGTTATAGTTGAACTTTCTTTCAAACAGAAAATGGAAATCGAATGTGACTGGCTGCGCCCGGGACGAACGCAACTGATGGCTAACGTGCCTGACGGCTAATTTAAGTGGTAGCTCACATGTCTGACACAACTGAGCGCTAAAACGGCTCTAGCTAACAGCTAGCGGCATCGCACTCATGTGAGCTGGCCACCAACTGTGTCGCCATGCTAACTTCTAAACATCCTGTCAATCTGTTATAGATTGATTGACAGATTAGTGTACACAACCGGGCGTGTATCCGAACGAATTTTCTCCCGAATCAGGAAGTTGATTGACGAGTCACTAATCAATCACTGTGTTGCCCCTCCCCCTCCTGTTCCTCCCTTCGCTGCAACCACAGGGAAGGCCACACCCACAAGCACCGGCCCGTCCAATCATAAGGAGGCAGGTGACCCTGAAAGAGGTCCAGGTCCGGAAGGCCCTCCCTACGAGGGGGGGCAAGGGTCACCTGACTCGGAGCCAATCATTGTGGAGATGGAGGGTAAGGGGGAGGGGCTTGTATCCACGAGGGGTTTGCGCTGCTGGGCCCCCATACGGCTGACTAACACAACAGCTAACACCGGTGACCCGCATTACTAACTAATGCGACTGACTACTTAACACGACTGGCCATCACCGCTAACACAATTGACGATAACTTAACATAACCATGACCCGCACTCGTCTTGACCATTTGACAAGCGGGAGCCGACCGGGTGCAGATTGCTGACTTGAGATTGAACACTGCAGTGAAAAGTCTGGCTAATGTTCGCTTGCTAACCATTACCAACAGCACAAACAACCACAAAGTAGGAAGGTTGTGCCCAGCAGATGGCCTCAAAAAAATTCCTAAAGAATATTTCATCTTTTTTTTAATATTAATAAGTTTAGCGGGTCACAACGTGATCTGCACAGAAGCGCTGACTACAGTCTTTAATATGCAAACGTCCGTATGGACCAGACGTTCATTAAATATGAAAAACCTGACCAATCAGCAGTGACGGAACCGGGTCACGTTGCCAGAACCACACGGAATATTGGAAATGTATAAAAATGTGATGATACGAATTTTTTTTCACAAGCTTTGACTTTAAGAAACACTGCGGCTGATTGGATGCCTGTGGGTCATGTGACCTAGATTCAGTAGAAGGATCTGCTAGTACACAAACTTGTTACATAAAAACATGCATGTACACTGCACATTAGATTTTTTTGTTTTTTTTGACGATACCGACTGGGCCCACAGTGCTGTCCGTCACCCGCTACCCCTCTCCCACCCTCTGACCTGCCTGCTTCCCCACCCAGCATCCAACCCACCAAACTGTACCCCACCATGAGCTCCCCACCTCAAAGCTGCAGTCAACATCCAAAGTGACTTCCTCTGTCTTTACGTTTGGATGCTGGAGCCAAAAAAAACTTCCCGCGTGGCGTCGTATTCCCGCTCGAGTCACTGGGAAGTTTGCTCAAAAAGTTCTCTGCTTGCAGTCGTGCATGAGTTGTCATCTAAAGGCGTCAAACACAACATACGGCGCGTTCCGTTTGAGGACGCTGACTCGGCAGTGAAGGCGGCACAATCTCTCAGATTTGTGACTAGGACCGACGTGACTGACCGCAAACACAAATCAACGCTAACATAACTGATTCGCCGTTCGCAGGTGGCTAACACAACCATGCTAACAGCACCGACGAATGGAACTGACTGCTAACACGACGAGCAGCGGCCAATCAGAGTCCAGCGCTCGCATTCGATCCGTCATTGTTGTTTTGTTTTTTTTTGCATCAAACATGAACAAATGCTTTTGTAAAAAAAATATTGAAGGAGCTCATCGATTATCTCCCACCTGAATTCAGTTGCTAATTGTGCGTGCGTGTGTGTGTGTGTGTTGGGGAATGAAAAGGTTTGGATTTGCTGTTAGCTTGGCGGTGTTGCCTCGCGATTGCATGAGCTCGTAAACAAAGCCTGAGGCGGCGGCGCTGTCAGGATGAAGAAGTCATTAAGGAACAATTACACGCCCTCTTGAGCTCACACTCACTCCCACTAATTACTGAACTCTTTTGACTTTATTAGAAGAGCAAGTCTTGACTAGAACTTCAGCTATTTTTTTTTCCTCCAATGGACTTCACATGACATCACCGCCTCTCAACGTGAGATTTTTCATGAGCTCATTTCCGGTGGCTTTGGGTATTTGTTTTTGGACTTCTGTTTGAAAATCTTGGCGATTTGCAGAGCACAAAAACAGCAAATAGTTAAGTTTCTTGATTATTTTTGTATTTGGTAAGCTTGCATGCTTCCAAATCCCATTTGAATATGGATCACTGCCGACGTAAACATCCAGAAACACGATTGTCGACCCCGCCGTTTTGTGGCCAACCGTTTGTCGTCTCAAGGACTTTCTGTCACTCAGAGTAAGGAAAAGCTCGCTGAGACACTTTGTTGATGGAAAGCAGAAAGACGACGCTCTGTCTGTTTTCATTTCCAGCGCTTGGTGTTTGTCCTCCCGTGACACGGCGACGACGTGCGCTGATATTTGCCTTTTCAAAACGCTTCCCCAAGTGGCATCCTGTCAATCACATCTTGCTCTTTTTTATCCCCCCCCCCCACCCCCTCCTCTCCAACATAAAGACATATTTGCTCATCCGTACCGGACATAAGTGCATCACAACCCGTCTAAGGAAGATGAAATTTAAACGTGCCGTCATGTGACCAATTAATTCGCCCAAGTTGTCGTGCGTTCAAACAATAGTCGGATGAAGAAAGACTTTGCTTGGATGTTGCTCTTCCTTGCGTCGTCTTTATCTGTCAGCAGACGTCTGACACGTTCAGGCCCGCAAAGCCTCTTGGGAGTCGACGTCGTTGTCTGCCACGGTTGCCATGACGACCCCCCCCCCCCCCTTTCTCCTCACACGTTGCGCGACTTTAACACTTTTTGTCTGTGCACTTATGGAAAATCATCTTGATTCCGCCACTACTTTCTTTGTCTGGCTCACAATTTGAGCAAAAATATTGGGACACAGCTCAAATCATCTGCATCTCAACGTCGCCCTCTTAGGAGCGAGCCATAGATCACCAAGGCTGCGATCAGTATTGATCAACAGAGCTGAGCGTGCGCGTTCACATGTTGTCACTCGTTGATTTGACTTGCCCTTCAACTGACTTTTGGACACTAAATAAGAAAGACAAGGAACATGTGAGCATCAAGGTTAATTCCAGCCTGAAAAAGATGAAAGCGCTACTCGGCTGCATAGTGTTAATTATTGATCAGTCGGCGTGATGAGTCATCATCTTAACGATCATCGTCTCGTTAACATCGTTGGGACTTTTTCAGCCAAGATTTTCTGCCGCAATTCTGTTGCCGACCTGCGTGTTCGCACATACGCACATGCATATGCTAATGAGGGAAACACACCAATGTGTCTTGCGGGTTTTTGGGGGCGGCAGTGTAGAGGAGGCGTGACACCCCAGATGGTCGGCAGTGTGGACCAAGGTCGTTTATACACACACACATACTCACACACTGTGTCAATTAAGTCCATTTTGAGCCTTTTGAGTGGCGGCCATTTTGTACGCTGCTGGAGCGCCGGGTGGCAAACAAAAATGATTGACAGCTACTGACGACTCAATTGTACTTCTTCCCTCACTCTCCTTTTTTTTTTTTTCTTTCCCCATCATTAAGGCCCATGTACGCTCTGTATCTCTCTCTGCTGAACTCCTTCAATATTTCTTGATGTTTTGGGTGTCTTTTTGTCCACGGATGCCTTCTTAGGTTTTCTCTCTCAGGCCATGTTTGGTTTTATGACCGATTCAGCCGCAAATGCACAGGTTGCAAAGTCATCGAAAAGATGAATTGTTTTTAGATTTTCCACAATGCTTTTTACAGCCAGCATATTGAAATGGAGTCATCCATTTGCTCCATGGCAGCGCCGCAGCAAAACCATTAAAGTAAAGAAAAAGAAAATTGCATGAAATTGCTTCCTTGTGCAATAATTGATCAATGATGTAATGCGGTCGGGCGAAAGCAGAATAGAATGTTCAAGTGTTGAGTTTAGGCTGAAAGCCATTTAGGGACAAGTGTGTCAATCAGCCCTCCAGTCATAAGAAATTGAACTCATGTTACCAAATGTGAAGGCCAAAAATATCATTTGATGTCAACAATTGTTGTTTTTCAGGCGTTCGGCGACCTTCCGAAGTGGACAAGAGCAACCACAGCGTCCACTACACGCTGCTGATCGCCTGCGTCCTGGTGGCCTTTGTGCTGGGCGCCTTCCTGTCGGGCTTTCTGGTGTCCTGCTATTGCAACCGGGCCGGGCACAAGACCCGGAAGCTCCCCAAGGACCCCGAGGTCCAGATCCCGCACGCGCTGTCCCTCCGCAGCCTGGCCAAGCTCAACGGCCTCCTGGAGGGCGGCGCCGGCAAGGAGGACAAGCTGGAGACGTCCTCCCCGAAGATCTACAGTTCTTTGTTCTCCAAGGAGGCGCCCAGGAGGAGCGCTCACCACGGCATGTCCGTGGGGGACCTGGTGCTGCCCCACCACCATCACCACCACCTGCGCTCGTCCTCGGAGCTCTCCGGTTTGCCCACGCCGGACTCCACGCCCGAGCTGCCCATCAAGAGCATGAAGGCCTTCCGGAACCAGTGGGAGAAGAACCACAACTGCAACAACGCTTCGCGCTCGCCTTCGGCCCACGTGTTCCCTTACGGGGCGTCGCGTCTCCCCGACGAGCGGAAAGTCTACAACGCCGAGCGGCTCTTGCCGCAACACCCCGGCTACGTCCACAAGGTGATGGAAGTCACCTCATTGGATGAGCTGCTCAAACACATCCACGATGGGGGTGGCGCCAAGACGCCGCAGCTCGTCAGCCCGGCGGCGGGACATCATGTCGGTGGGCCGGCGGCGGGGCACCTGGCCTACGCTGGCCGCGTCCAGCCCCATATCCCAGAAACGGAGTCGGCGCCATACTATAGCTCCTCCACGCTGCCCCGCGACAGCCTGACCCGCCGCATGGACGTCCCTCCGGACCCGCCGCCTCCGCCGCACACGTCTACGCTGGAGCGTCGCCAGTCCTCGTCCCAAAGGCATTCCTTCCTGGGCGCTGGCGGGGCAGCTCTCCCGCGCCATCACAGCTTCAGCCAGCGCATGAGCGCCGCCGCCGCCGGCCACCAGCCGCCACCCCTCCTGGCGCGCATGAACTCCACAGGAAGCTGCGAGGGTCACTTCCCCCTCCTGCCTCCCGGGTACTTGGCGCGCTACAACGCCGCCCAGCAGGACGGCCCTCTCAGGGGCGGCAACGGCGACATTCGAAGGGGGGCCCCCCTAAAACCCGACGCCCCGCCCAAGCCGCTCTTTATTCCCGCCTCCTCGCCCGTCAGCCCGCACGCCAACTTCAACTACTGACACTGTTTGGGACACGGACCGATGCCTCAAGTTGACGTGGGAAATTATCTTTGTACCATATTGGTATTGTTCTCTTCGACGCTACATTGACCGACCCGACCTTCCATCGCTACGCAGCGCAGAGCGGAGCAGCTGATGGCCTCCTCAGTGTGCGACAGTAACGCCGCAACGACATCATCGACAATGACATCCACCTCTAAATGAATGACAACGACGACATTGACTCACTTTACTAACTATATCAACAGCTCGACTGTCCACGTCGACGTGAGCAAATACACGGCAAGGCAACATTGACAGTGACGCAAAGGTTGCACAAAGTCGCGGTAAAGACTTGAAGCGCTGCGATGCTTGGTTCTCGTTTTCTTTGCGATGTCATTGTGTTTGATAACCAGAATGTGTTTATATTATGCATGTGTGTGTGTGTATGTGTGTGTGTGCGTGCGCGAGCGTGTGTGCGAGCATGTGTATACTGTATGTGTGTGTGTAGAGCCACATACAGTATATACTATCTGCAGTATATATAAATAATATATATATATTAATGTGTGTCAAGTTGTGATGACATTAGCAAGAAAGTAACTTTTGTCTTTTGCCTTATTATACTCGAACTACCCCTAAAGCCCACCCCCACCCCCACCCCACCCCCCCCTCCAAGAAACTAAACCACAGCCAAAAACTGTCAACAAATACATTTGGGGATTTTCACTAAAATGTTCCTGAAATGACTTCACTGCATCACAGAATCTCGACTTGATTGTCGTTTGGCCACAGTTTTTTTTTTTTCCCTGTTTTTGCATCAAGATTGAATTTTTTTGAAGCCCACCTTTTTAGGGCCACAGCAAGACCAGTCTGCTGAAGCGGATGACTCGCTGGCGCCTTTTTTTTTCCTTCTTCTTTAACGTTTGATTGTTGTTCATATGGACATTTCTCCAGTGGGAACATTTTGGACCGCCTGAGGCCGACATTCCCGTATAAACTGCAACAACAACAATGGGGAGAGCTGCACTTCTTATTGACACACTTTGTGGCTAATGCTTGTAAATAAAATCATACTGACGACACAAACGTACCTGCCTTATTATATACTCATGGCAGCACGGATCATTAAAGGATAATGGATTCATTTTCTTTCTTTTTTTCCCCATACAAATTGATTGTTGGGTGTATACTGACACCTTGTGGTTGTATGTTTGTAGTGCAAGAAGTCCCTTTGTTTTTTTTAGTTTTTTTTTTTTACTTTATTGGACAAACACGCCCATCCAACCATTTTCAACGCCCCATATCCAGTTCAGGGTCGTCAACAACTTGGAAAAAAACCGATTTTATAAATTTTGCAACTATAACGATCACCTCTAGTAAATATAAATATAATATAAAAATAATAGAACGGAGAAAAAAATGAAAACAAATTTATAGTACAACACGAAAATTGACAAATGCATTTAAATTGGCGAAAACCTCCATTGTCTTCAGAGCCTTTATTTTTGCATGACCCCCAAAAGTGAGAAATGCGTCCCATTTTGAAGGGCTGAAAAAGACCCTGCAGTCCTCCCTGAGGCCACCAGAGGGAGACACAATACAAAACTTCCACGGGCGTACTCACTTCAGGGGAACCCCACACACATACGTAACACCTATTTTGTCCATTATACATTCCAAACTTCAACGACACATTGAAGACGAATAAAAGGCAGACTGTTTGAGGTGTCTTAGACATCTCAAACACATCAATGACAAATTATTTTAAAAAAGCAATCTACCATGTCCTGCATTGCGTCCTGTCTCGCCAGTGTGTCGTCAGTTATGTAGCTGATTCTCCCAATATCCAAAAATATGTCAAATACATCAAAATATATTGTGACATTTCAAAGACAACGTGTCTTTGACCTCATTTATTAAGCTGATCCTGCCAATGCAAGACAAATTATTCAAAGGAAAAAGGCACAAATAATTTTGCGTGTGTTGCGCAAGGGCCGCACCCCTCCCTCATTGACTTGCGCCACATCACCTTGCTGGAGGATTGCCATGGCAACAGGTTGCCCATAGCGACGGGGTACCGCTCCATTGCCGCCAGACAACCGGCACGCGCGGGCTGGCGGGCACGCGCCAAGTGATACGCGCGCGCCAGGGTGAGGTCCGCGTGCGAAGACACTCAGACACGGTGGAGACAGCGGAGCCCAGCTCGCGCGGACTCGGGGATCGAACCGGCAGCAGCCGTGTTGGCGCCGGCATGATGGCGGGCTGACGTGACGACAACAAACAAGAAAACAAGATTGGGAACAGGTCAGTGACACGCACACTTGACTCTTGATGTGGGAGTGACATGAGGACAAGGAAGGGTATTTGTTTTTCCTTAGCTTTATATATGTTTTTTAGGATTGTTTTAATTGATCATGAGCAAAAATGTCTCCACTTTAGCACATTTTCTCCAACAGCTTTATGACCGTTTGATGAGATACATGTTGTGCTTTTTGTGTTAATTCAATTATATTTCCATTATCTGTATTTTTTATTTATTTGTATTATTTGGATTCAATTTGAATTGTATTTTAAGATGTATTCGATTTTTCTTATATTTCTATATGTTTATATTTGCTCTATTTTCATCATATTTTCCATTTGATCTGAAATGTTTGTTCTCGTCCCATTATTTTTAATCCTAATAATTGCATGCGTTTATTCTAGTTCCATTGTTTTAAATCCTAATAATTCCATTCTTTTATGAATCATATTTTGATTGATTTTTAAATTCCGTATATATATGGATTTTAACTTTTTTTTCTATGATCTAATACGTTTATTCAATGATTGTGTTTTGTTCACATGTAAGTTTAGGATGCTGCCGCCATCCGGAATTGCCAGAATGATTCCATCTCAAAGAATTCACTTCACGCTAACACTACATGACTGTCAAAAAGTCTCGTTAGTCGTCAGTGACCTTTAATTGATTGACCGAAAAGATTTGTGTGTTTTGCAGGCGTCTGGCCGCCACCCCTGTGTGCCCCCTCCTCCTCCTCCTCCTCTCCGTGTTCCGTGCGTGGTTACCGAGCGCCGGCCACAGCGCTGGAGCCGCGACGCTCCAGCATGGACGTGCCCAGGATGGCCGAGGGCCTATTCAGCAGCACGCTGTCGTCGTCCGGCGGCGGCCACCAGGCGGCGTCCTACCTGTCACTGGAGCAGAAGGTGGCCTTCATCTTCGTGCTGCTACTCTTCATCTTCCTGGCGCTCCTCATCGTGCGCTGCTTCCGCATCCTGCTGGACCCCTACCGCAGCATGCCCTCGTCCAACTGGACCGACCACACTGAGAAGGACACCTTCGACTATCGCATTGTCTAAGCCGGGGGTTCTCAAACTTTCGGGGTCCAGCCGAGTGAGAGATTTCCAAAACAGTAGACTCCAAATCTTAGCGCCCTACGAAATGACGTGCGAATTACATTGAAGCCCAGGGGGAAAAAAATCCTTAAATCTAATTATTTTTTCAGGATTCAAAGTTTTAAATTTTAAATGATAATTATAATAATAATAATCTTTCAAAAATAAACTATTTTTTCCAATGTAACATTATAATATTATATTAGTCCAAGTTGAATGATTTTCAGCCAGTGAATTTCAAAGATACAAATTTTATTTATTTTTCTAAATGTATTATATGCTGTAAAGCTCACCTTTAACAAGACTATACTCTAAATTCCAGAAAAACTTTATTCCCGACATTACAAAGCTCTTTGAGAGACCGTCAATTACTCGTCACTATTCACAGCGAGGCTCAAATTCACCTTCTCAAAATAACATTCAAAAAATCTATTGCTTCTGGACCCCCCCAGTTTGAGAACCACTGGTGTCGCCTTGAAAATGGCTTCCCTGAGTGGACACCCCCCCATCCTCCTCCCTCGTCCTCCATTTGTGGACTACCTCGTTCCGCCTTCTTGTGTGTGGACGTCTTAACAGGGTCAAACAGAGTTTACATGCCAGCGTCTTTGCTAGATTTAGACAATCAGTGTTGTTCCGCCCACCCGAGTAGTCGACCTCCTCCAAGGCTTCTTCACGCCTTCTTCCTCTTCTTCTTCTTCTTGGAGCGCTCCCTTTAACGTAAACCCTTTGAACATTGGCGGTGGCCATGTCGGACCCAAAGTTGAGAGTGAGTGCTGTACCGTGTGCCTCCACATGTTGTCCCGTGTGGTTTTCGTCACGTGACGTGCGTGTTCCTCAAGCAGGGTCACTGCCGGCACTTGGTAGGTGGACGGCGGCAATGTCGGTTGTCTCCGTCCTCCCGCCAAAGCCTTCGCCAAATGACGCCATGGCCTCTCCGCCATCTGTGCGCCTTACAGCAGAGGTGGGGGACTCCAGTCACATGACTTGACTCCAGTCGAGTTGTACGACTCGGCTACAACTTGCCATTCATGAGACTTGACTTGGCTTGGATTTGAACTGTTGAGTTCAGTTGAGGGATTTTTTTTTTTTTTTTTTTTACATTTGGCGATTGTGAAAAAGCAAAAGGTACGAGACAAAAAAAAAAAAAGGCATCTTCATCGACCGCTATAAAAGTAAGCTAGGTTCTCTGACAGTTTAGCTCACTGATCGACTTGACTCGAGTCAGACTAAAAATCGCCCACTTTTGGGACTTGGTGCTTCTTTGGCTAAAATGGATGATTGCCTGTTTACATTTGAAAATCTAAATTTTCTTAAATTGGTGAGCAAGTCTGTCTCCTGGTTCTGAGGTTCCTGGTTTGAATCTCGCCTCAGGCCTTGCTGTGTGGCGTTTTCAGCTTTATTCAAGAATCTAAATTGTTCTTCAGTGTGATTGGGAATAATTTGTGCCCCTACGGCCCCCCCTTTAGCTCCGCCTGTGTCTGTACCTTGTGACTAAACAAGATTCATGACTTGACATGACTCATCTGGACTTGAGACTCGCTTGAAACTTGAACGTTCAAGACTTTAGACCCGCACAGATGTGACTTCCTCCCACCTCTGCCTTCTAGTGTAGATTGTTTACAGACTTTCCTTCCCGCTGATGTCATTAAAAGAGAGACACTGCCCTTGCACCCGCCCCCCCGCCCGCACCCCCTCCTCCCTCGTCTCACTTCCTGCTACCACAGCAAGTGGACCGCTTGAACCTTTCTGGCGCCGTTCTCGTGATGCTGTTGCTTGAAACCAGAAGTCGCACAAGCTTCTCTCTTTGGCTTGGTGGTGTGCATGTCTCTGGCCTCTCCGTGCATGTTTTCTGTCAATATCGGAGCCTTTGCGCTCCTTAAAAAGCCTTCGTGCTCCTGAAGGAGCCTTTTTTTTGGGGGTGGGGGGGGATTAAAAGGTCAGATTACTCTGCGTCCTTTTTTCTCTTATTTGTTTGATGCTGTTTGGCTACCAAAACAGCTGAGGCGTCATGTACTTCGTTAGAGCCAAATGAAAAATGGATTCCTCGGAGCCATCCGGCAGGCTCCGAGGAGGCGGCGGCGGCGGCAGCGGCGGCCTTCTGGGAGACCTGAAAACATTTCAATTTCACCTTATCAGCTGCCGCCAGCGTGCACCCGCTGAGGGCTCGATTGCTTCTTTTGTGAAGCCAGACACATTTTCGTACACACACACATTCTCATGCGCACACACAGCCATGGACACATACGCAAACAAACACACTCAAATATAAGCACACACATACACAAAGTGGCCATAGGCTGTTTTTTTTTTGCCGTCCAGCAGAGCATCACACAGAATCACGAGAACATTCGCTCGGGCATGATGTAAGCGTGCATGCGCGTGCCGACGTGCCACCGCAGGGAAGCGGATCACAGAATTTGACACAAGCGTTCATCTTCTTACGTAACGTAAACTTTGAAGAACGGAAAATAAGCCGCTTGACGACGGACCTGTCATGGCCTCCATCCTCGCGCCGACGCTCGGTGCGCCGATATATGCTAATGAGAATCTTATTTGACGCTAAAAACTCCCAATACTGTTGTTGCCACATATCAGAAGAACAAAAATGCACCGTGATTAGGGAATAAGGAAGGACTATACAGTCAGCGATATCATCACAAGCCGTGAGACGATTCCACACGCAGGCAGGAAGAAGCACATGACCACATCGTCTTCAAGTTCCTGTCACAATCGACATGTGCCATTGATTACCAGGAAGGCAAAGCGAGAAAGGACGGCGATGATCAGGACGTCACATCTGCACGAGCAGGTCACCTTGGACCGGAGCCAAGCTGATGGTGAGATGTTTCGCAAACAGCTGACAACACACACATACACACAAATGTGCTTATATAATAAGATAAATAAGAAGGTAGTTTACATCATGAGATGAAAAATGATGTAAGCTCAACCTCCCACAGAAGAGCAACATGTTCCTCTGATGGTTGTGTATCCATGGCAACCAACCACACTTGTGCTGCCTTGCAACACTCACGTTGCACTAATATCGTTTGTTATCATAAAACCCACACATGAACATCCCCATGACTTTTTTGCCAACGCTAGTTGGATTAAAAAAGCCTTATTATACATTATTATAAAAAATGCCTTACTATACATGGTCATTTAAAAAAATATATATTTAAGCCTTACTATATATGGTCTTTTTTTTTCTTTAAAAAATGTGTGTTGAAAAAATGCCTTACTAATATAAATGAAACATGAATACATTATAAATGAACTATAAATGAAATATTGCAGTATGAAAGGGATGGGACAAACGTGCTGTTTGTTTGCGATGTTACTGTGAGATGAATACATAAACGTCAGCGTGACAGCAAGAAGATGAAGTAACCATGGCAACAGCCCTCAGAAACATCACTGCAGTGACTCTACTGTCTTCCTCTCCTCCTCATCTTCAGTCTGATGAGTTGGCTCATTATGAAAAGTCATTTGGTGTGTCTAACTTTCCTCTGTCATGTTTTTCTTTCTCCCTCCATCTTGTTTGCTGTCATACTGCCTTCTTCCTCCTCCTCAGTTTGTGTTCATGTGTGTGTGTGTGTGTGTGTTACGCGCGCCTACCTGTGGCTGCATCAGCATCCTGAGCCGTGGTCGCCATGGTGACGTGTCTGGAGACGTTCGCCACTGAGTCGGCCTCGCGTTTGCACGAGCACACACCGCCCTCTGCTGGGGAGAAAAAGAAGACAATGTGCAAAAGGTGTCATATTAAGAAAATAAGTAGTATTTTGGGAAATTTACTAGGATATGACTTTGGTCACAGATTCAAAATCATACTGTTTCAACTTGGAAAGATAAAAGTTTATTCTGGTGTATTAAACCATGATATCGCAACAAAATAAACCTTTTTCAACCAACATTTTATTTTTTCCTTGTAAAATTGTTAAAAACGTTCTACTCCCACAAATGTGAACGTTTATTTTCCTCATCGAACCAGGAAGCAAGATTGTTGAAAGCATCAAACGTCACACTTGCTAAGGTCAAGGTCCAGAACGTGAGAAAACGCCAGTGGCGATATCGACTACATTTCCCATAATTCCAAGCTCTTCGGCTGTCTACGTGACGTCGTCGCACTTCCCGTTCAAGCGTGGACAGCTCCATGACACAGTTGTTTGGGGAAAGGAACCAACCGAGTGCGTCTTCGTGAGCCGCCTGCCTCCGCCACTACAAGCCGACATCGAGTGACATCCTCGCGGGCTAGAGGGCATCGCTAACCGCCGCCATGGAGGCGGTTCCCCGCATGCCAATGATATGGCTCGATCTGAAGGAAGCGGGAGACTTCCAGTTCAACTCGGCCGTCAGGCAGGTGAGCTGGGCGGGGACGTGGAGCGACGATTGGGGTCGGGGGGGGACCAAGTGCCCTCAAAGTGGCCGTAAACAAAACAGCTTTGACCGAATCCGAGGCGGAGTTTGTCCTGCTAAACATCCAGGAGAAGTTACCAGAAGGCCCAACTGTTCAGCCTGCCTTTTTGTTTGCAATCGTTCGCTCCGTGTTAGCTAAGCTAACTAAGCCGTTGATGTAAATAGCTGGCAGCTAACGAAAAAGCTAAGATGGCTGATAAGACACAAGTGGACCAGAACGGGGCCCAGCTGGACCGTCTCGAGCTGGCCGACTTGGGTCTCTGTGATATGAAGTTTCTACACGAATATCGGTTATTGGACCTGCTCAAAAAGTCCCTCTCGTAAACAACGAGCGTTGCAAAATATGGGCCGCCATGGGCTCCAGTATAGCAAAACTTTAATGTCTTTTGTCTCCCTCGATAGGTCTTTAACTTTGATTGCTTCCTTGTTTTTCATAAACAGGTCAAAGACGTTAACATCACAAAACCATAAATCTAATGAGTCCTACTCGTGTGACGTCAGAGCTCATTCGCTGTGCACAAGAAAGTTCCCGAATTTCATTTGTAAATGAGTCATCTTTTTTCTTCAATCATTGCCAATGCTATTTATTGAAAGGCATTTTAATAATAATGAAAAAAAACTTCCACAATATGAAATATAACCTAACATGTGACTTTGTGCTATAAAGGTTAGGAAACACTGTATGCCTTAGCCCTTTGTGAAACGTCCTATAATGTGTTGTCAAATGTCCGACCTACATTATGCGTGCTGTTCTAAATTGCTTTTAACATGTTGAAATGTTCCAGTCTTGTATGGTGTGTGCCAGAATCATTTGTGATGTGTTTGAGGTTTGTCTCAAAGCTTTGCAGCAAAGATTGGGATCATAAGAAAATAAAGTGCGAAGATTTCAAAAAGTGATAATCACGTCTTTAAGAGCTGGCATTTGTCTGCCATCTTCCAGTACATCTTGAAGAACTACAACGAGAATCCCGACAACTACAACGAGCAGCTGAAGAAACTGGAGACGCTGCGGCAGGTGGGGTGCAAGTTACGTGATGTGACCATAACTGGGAGGACCACCTGAAATGTGTTCATACGTTCGTCAGAGCGCCGTGAACGTGACCAGAGACTTTGAGGGATGCAGCACATTGAGGAAGTACTTTGGTCAGCTTCATTACCTCCAGAGTCGCGTTCCCATGGCAACAGGACAGGAGGCAGCTGTGGCCATTTCATGGTATGTGTGTCACATGATGTCTTTTTTTTTTTTCCCTTGAGACAACAACTGAATCTGCAGTCAATACAACAACAGTTGAGTCACTGATAAAGAATTTGTGTGTGTGTGTGTGTGTGTGTGCAGGACTGAGATCTTCTCTGGTAAAACAGTGACCCATGAAGATATCAGCTATGAGCAAGCGTGTATTCTCTACAATCTTGGTGAGATGAAAAATGTCACTTTATTTTTTTAACTACATTCAGGACATCACAAAAATCCCAAGAGCCATTAAGCCCAAGTACATTGAAATATTAGAAAAACAAATGTCACCTGTGTTGACTTGTAGGCGCTCTGCATTCCATGTTGGGGGCCATGGACAACCGCGTGTCTGAGGAGGTATGACGCAAATAAACACACTTCAACCAACACACACAACTTCTCACACTTTGTGCTTCCAGGGGATGAAGGTGTCATGCACACACTTCCAGTGCGCAGCAGGAGCTTTCTCCTACCTGAGTGACCATTTCAGTCACAACTTCAGCGTAGACATGAGCCACCAGATCCTTAACCTCAACATCAATCTCATGCTGGTAGGACACAATCAAGCACGCACACACACGCAGGTCACAGCGACTGACCTGTATGCGTGTGTTTCAGGGTCAGGCTCAGGAGTGTCTTCTGGAGAAATCCATGCTGGACAACAGGAAGAGCTTTCTGGTGGCTCGCATCAGTGCTCAGGTGGGCGTTTCTCCCATCAATCATTCCAGTTATGACATCACGGCGCTACTAAGCGCGTACGCTGCGACGCCTACCCAGGTGGTGGATTACTATAAAGAGGCCTGCAGAGCTCTGGAGAACTCTGAGACGGCCTCCATGCTGGGAAAGATTCAGAAGGACTGGAAGAAGCTGGTCCAGATGAAGATCTACTACTTTGCCTCAATCGCTCACGTGAGTGTGAAACTTTCACATCTGTGTGTGCGTGCCACACCCCAATCTTTACCCGCACCACACTTTCTCCTCAACAGTTCCACATGGGCAAACAATCGGAGGAGCAGCAAAAGTTTGGCGAGCAGGTATGCACGTACAAGAGGTTGCTCGCCATGACTGCGTGGTGTTTGAGTGCGCCTTTGTGTTTGTGTGCAGCTGGCATACCTTCAATGCGCTTTGGACAAACTGTCTGAGGCAATCAAGTTGGCCAAGGTACAGAATTTCTCCGCGCAGCATCGCACTGGTGATGGTGGTGGTCTTACCTTACAAAGCATGTTTTTGTATCCAGGGTCAGCCTGACAGTGTGCAGGAGGCCTTGCATTTCACCATGGATGTCATTGGTGGCAAGTAAGGAAGACTCCCCCCCAACTTCTTGAGTGTCCCCCACCACAGTTGACTTGAATTGAATGGCCTATTTGTAGATACAACTCTGCCAAAAAGGACAATGACTTCATCTATCACGAGATCATTCCTTCTCATGAATCGTTGACAATCGTCAAAGGTATCAAGGAAGCTTCTTAAAGTCATAAATCGGATTTTTCTGGGTGGTTTAAGAAGATCTTGTGCCCTGATGTGTGCAGGCGCCCCTCTGGTCAAAGCTCTACCTGTCAACCCTACGGACCCGAGTGTCACCGGACCGGACCTCTTCGCCAAGCTTGTGCCGATGGCAGCCCATGAAGCCGCCTCCCTCTACAGGTGTGCACCTGTGCTCTTAGCCCGTTAGCCTGTTAGCACGTTAGCTGCCACTCAACGTTTGTGTTTACAGCGAGGAGAAAGCCAAAATGCTGAGAGACATCATGGCCAAGATCGAAAGCAAGAATGACACACTGGAGTGAGCCGAGTGCACGTGTAAAAAAAAAAGGGGGGAGAACGCTAATTGCTAAGCTAACAGCTCTTTTCCCTTCCCTGCAGGCAGTTCATGGACTCCTTGGGGGTGGAGGCTGAGTCTGTCGACAACCTGGACATGTACAGCCACATTCCGCCCGTCCTGATGGAGAAGTGTGCAGCTCTTAGTGTGCGACCTGACACCGTCAAGAGTCTTGTCCAGTCCATGCAAGGTCCGTGGCGCGGCTCTCAATCTGGGGTCCAGGGGAACCCGAGTGTTTGCAAACCTTTGCCGTAAAAGCCGAACCTCTGTTCTACGCTTCAGTCCTCTCGGGCATCTTCACCGAAGTCGAATCGTCCCTGCGAGAGATCCGAGACGTTCTGGAATCCGATGAGGCCGGCGAACGGACTCTGCCTGAATCCGTTGCCCCTGGCGAGGTCCACCCGGCGGACCACGCTCAGGTTCTAGCAGAGTTCCAAAGGGACCTGGAGAAATACATGGAGGCCCACGAGAAGGCCAGCTTCACCAACACCGAGCTCCACCGGGCCATGAATCTGCACATCAGCAACCTACGTCTGCTGGGCGGACCACTGGAGACCCTGAGAGACACCCTGCCCCGCCCACAACTTAGCGAAGGTAAAAATAGGCATGAGGGACCGTTTGAAATTCTGTCTGACTGACATGGTGCTGTGTTGAGCAGAGGACATGGCTGGGCTGCAGTGCATGAAGCGCATCTTGGGGAAGGTTCAGGAAATGAAGGACCAGAGAGTCAATTTGGAGAAACAACTGCGGGAGCTCATTGAACAGGATGACATCACTTCCACCCTGGTCATCACCGAGAAAGCCGACACTAGGGTATGTCGTTTTAGGGGGAATGTCTGAACTCGAACCAGAGCTCCAGACCTCAGAAACTTTGTACACACCTTGTACTTTCAGGACGTGTTTGAGGAGCAGCTGAAGAAGTACGAGCCGGTGAAGGTCTACATTGAGCAGAATCTGGCAGCCCAAGAGAACATCCTGAAGGCTCTGACCGAGACCTACGTTCAGTACGCATCGGTCCGCAAGAGCCTGAGCGAGACGGAGCAGCAGTTGACCAGCACGGTCCAGGGCCTGGTGGGCTCCTACGAGGCCTACGAGGACCTGATGAAGAAGTCGCAGGAGGGAAAGGAGTTCTACGACGACTTGGAAGCCAAAGCGTCACGTCTGTTGGAGAGAGTAAAGACTTTGTGTCAGAGCAGGATGGAGGAAAGGCAGCACTTCCTTGACAGGTAGGTTTTCTTGATGTTTACAACTTCCGTCAGCATATCCTTACCTCTGCTCTCCTTGTCACCACAAGCCACAAGAAGCCTCCAGCGAGACCTACAGCAGCAAAGCCTTCCTTGAAGCCAAAATCTCAAGACGAAGACTCCTCCAGTCTGGAGGATCCAGAGTTAGCCCAAATTAATGCCGCTATCTTGGCCTTATCAGAAGACAAGCCAGAGGAGCTTCGCAGCCTCCCACCAGACATTCCTTCTCTTCCCACCTCTGCGCTTCATCAGCCGCGTCCAGAAGCGTTCCTCGCTCCGGGTGCCAGCAGCGGCGGCTCATTGCCTTGGCCCGGCGGTCCCTCAGCTGCCGGGCATCCTCGATTCCCGGCCCATCTCCCGTCACCGGAACTTCTGGCTCGGATCGCGCATTTCCCAACATCTGGCACCCTGCCAGTACCAGGACCTTTGGCATGCAGACCTATTCCTCACATGCCCCCCCAGATGCCCCCACAACAGGCGGCTTACAGGCCTCAAGTCCCTCAAGTTGGTCATGCCCCAGTCCGCCCTTCAACCACTACTGTGGACACCATTCAGACACCCATACCCAGCTACACTCCGACGCCTCACTACCCTGTCCCACCCTCAGTTTCTCCTGCTTACACGGGGTCCCCTATCCCACCTTCAGTTTCTACTGGCTACACGGCCTCCCCCATCCCACCCTCAGTTGCCCCACAGATGGGTGCAACTGCCTACCCCCAATGTGGGCCTCAAATGACACAACAGAAGCAGTTGCCGAATCAGTACCCACTCCCCATGGGCCAACCCTTGTCCTCAGGCTACCAAACTGGACCAAGATCACTCCCTACCCCTCACCCTCAACTGCAGGCCTACCCGCATGGATACATGCAGGCGGGAGCCCCTCCTCACCTTGGCCCCCCTTCCCAGCCGGGAGCACAGTTTGGGGCCCCACCACAGTCGGTGGCTCTTTCGCAGCTTGGCCATCGTCCACAGCTTATCCGCCCACCACAGTTTGGCGGCCCTCCTCAGCCTGGCCCCCCTCCACAGCTTGGCGCCCCTCTGAGGCCTGCCACTCCTCTGCATCCTGCCGCCTCACCACCACAGTACCCACAAGTGTTCCCAGGTCCGAGGCAATCGCAGCAAAACGGCTACTCGGCTCCCCCACAGATGCCCCAAGGCTACCAAGCCCCTCAGAACTACGCCCCCCAGCAGCACCCTCAGCTGATACCAGGCCCCATGCCAACTCGGGGCCCCATGCCTGCGCAAAATGCTCCTCTCCAACTCCCCCCAACATCTCAGACTGTACCGCCTGTTTCTCAAGCTTACCTTCCGCACCAACACCTCCCAATGCATCCTGGCGGCACCCAGCAACTTGGACACCATCCACAAATAACAAGTGGCCCCGCGGGGCCGATGCCTCCTAACAGCCAGACAGTCCATCCCCAACATCACCCACAGATGCCTTCTGCTTCACAACCTCATCTGCTTCCTGGTGCTCAGGTCCACCATTCCAGGGCTCCCATGGGCCACATGCCCCCCGTCTCCATTGCCCCGCAGCAGCAGCAGCAGCACCCCCACCCCGGACATCCTCCCATTCCAAACATGCCTCAGCCGCCCATGACCATGCCCAGTCACACCCATGTCCAAGGCCACCAAACTGGGAGTGTTTGCTTTCCCGGAGGGGCCCCCATAATCCCTCAACAGCCTCTGGCAATGCAGTCCGTCGGCCCCCAACAGCCTCAGCCCTCTCTTGGCGTGGCCCACTCACAGCCTTCTCTGTACCCATCAGGTCCAGGAGCTAACGTGCCCACAAGTGCCCCACTGACATCACCTGCTCTTGGCCCACATGGTCTACATCCTCACATGGCCCCCCAGCACATACTCCACCCCTCTCCTGGAGGTCCTCCCATTGGACAACCAGCTCATACTCCCTCCCAATCGCCTGCACAATCTACATCCCCCACACCTCCTCTGGTTCTGACACCCCAGCAGAGACCCAGTGTTTCCCCCAATATGGGGAGCGCACTGCCGCCAACTCTTCCAGCTCCCTCGGCTATCTCTCCTCCATCTGCTGCTCTGTTCCAGCTTCAGAACTCCAGCAGCCACGACCTCCTTTCCTCCAGTCCTGAGAGCCAACTGGGAGGCACAAAATCCCCCACCAATGTCCTCCAGCCCACTAAAGCAGACCCACAAGAAGGGGAGCGTCGCAAGAAAGACTCCCAGGGAGTTCTTCTGATCCAAGGCGATCCGTATGAATCTCCAGAGCTCGTCGCCCGCCTCAACACCGAATTGGACGATTTTCGAGCACAGGCCGAGTCACTGGAGGAGCCTTCGAGCGGTGAGAAGGGGATGTCAGTCCTGGACGTGTACTGGAAAGATCTCCAGGAGCAGCAGGAGAGGGACGCCCGGCAGCTGTCGATCGCCATCGCCCGCTGCTACACCATGAAGAACCGGCACCAGGACGTCATGCCCTACGATCTCAACCGTGTGCTGCTCAAGTCGGGCAAAGACGATTACATCAACGCCAGCTACATCAAAGACTTGTCGCCATTTTGCCCGCAAATCATTGCCACGCAGGCGCCACTCACCGGCACCGCCGCCGACTTCTGGTTAATGGTCTACGAGCAGAAGGTCTCCTTGGTGGTCATGCTGGTGTCGGAGCAGGAAATGGACAAGGTACGGCAATTGCATTGATCGTCTTGTGGATTCCAAGAAACTATGTTGATGTGTAGGTTTCGTGAAAAGTTGAGAGACTTTTGTGAAGTACAAGAAAAACTGTCAGCTTGGTTTGTGATAGAGTTATTTCTGCCCCGCTAGGGAAAAGTGGTGCGCTACTTTCCGACAGAGCGCGGCCAGCAGATGTCTCATGGTCCCATCAAGCTCAGCCTGACCACACACAAGACCACAGCCACCCATGTGGAGCGCATGATCAGCCTGCAGTACAATGAGCAGAGCCTGAAGCGCACCGTGGTCCACCTGCAGTTTACTTCATGGCCAGAGCTGTACGAGCGCTCGCTTCCATTCCTGCCTTGTTTGATGTTTATATTCCTACGACATGTGTTCCTTTTGGGTCCACCAGGGGGCTTCCTGAAAGCATGAGCAATCTGCTGCACTTCGTTCGGGAGGTCCATGGACACTACCTGCACCAGAGACCCATGCACATGCCTGTGGTGGTCCACTGTAGGTAAGACTACAAATCCATTACAGATGAGTCGTGAGTAAGGTTTTCATAGATGAGGAAACCACTATTACTAAAATAAAACGTAAAAATGCATTGTGTCAATGTTGATGAGTAAGGGTCGTGCTGGTATTGCAACACTCCTTGGTGGATATCCTAAATAGAACTTGTTCTGTGCCATAGCTCTGGCGTGGGTCGCACTGGGGCCTTCTGTCTGCTGTATGCGGCGCTGAAGGAACTGGAGGCGGGGAACGGCATTGCCGACCTGCGGACGCTCGTCATGAAGATGCGGCAGCAGAGAAAGAACATGCTGCAGGAGAAGGTTTGACGTCATCCCAAAAAGGTTGCCGCCGCCCCCGGTGTACTTCACACGACTCATTCGTGTCGTCCCGCGCAGCTGCACCTCAAG
The DNA here is from genome assembly GCF_059516105.1 of Syngnathus floridae. Taxonomy (NCBI): domain Eukaryota; kingdom Metazoa; phylum Chordata; class Actinopteri; order Syngnathiformes; family Syngnathidae; genus Syngnathus; species Syngnathus floridae. Next base: position 1,369,846 of record NC_142422.1, on the reverse strand, counting down.
TTCTGCTACGAGGCAGTATCGTGGCACGCGGAGCAGATCTTGCTACAGCACGGTGTGTCCGTGGTCAACTTCAGCAAGAACGCCGCCACGACCAATTCCAAGGTAATCGCACTTACACATTCAAACAAGCCAACGCATGCGGTTTACACAGAGATGTTTGTTTGGGTCTATTCCACAGAGAAGTTTCTAGTCCGAAGAAAAGGTACTTGTCCCGAGTGAAGGTTCTAGTCGTAAGAGAATAATCTTGTCCCAAATGAAGGTTCGAGTGCTGAGGTAGTTCTTGACCAGAGAGAAGATTCTACACCCGAGAGAAAGTACTCAAGTCCCAAGGGAAGGTCCTAGTTCTGACAGAAGCTACTATTCTAGGTGCTAATTTAGAGAGAATATTTTCATCCTAAGAGAAGGCTGTAATCCAGAGGGAAGGTTGTAAATACCAAAGATTGGTTTACTCCTGTGTGGAAGGTTGTAATCCTGGGGAAGGGTCTGAGTCAAGAGAGAGAGAGAGAGCGTTAAGTGCCAATACAATGATCTAGTCCCAAGGGAGCGTTCTATTGTAAAAAATGTTTCAGTCCAGGGAGAAAATACTAGTCCTTAGATAAGGCTATAGTCCCAAGAGAACTATAACAGTCTCAAGGGAAAGCACTATTGCCATGAAGAAGTTCTTTTTCAAAAGAAGGTTATAGTCAAGCGAGAAGACTCTAGTCGTCAGGGTACGCTCTGGTCCAACTGCAATAGTTGCTACCGTCACTTCCTGGTCTTGTTTGCAGTCGTATTCCCGCCAGGAGTCCCAGCAGGACTTGGTTCTGGGTGCTGACATGTCTATCAGCTCCATCCAGGCCACCATCGCCAAGCTCAGTGTACCACCCCCGGGTGACCTGGTCTCAGGGGACCTGATCCTAGATGATGAGGATGATGATGATGATCCACCCCTCTCTCTTTCGCCACCCATCCACTTACCAAATGACCCCAGCCCCTCTCTGGAACTTGTTACTTTCCCGGGGTCACCCCCTGCCTGCTCAGAGTCGCCCCCTGCCGCTCTCTCCCCTACGGCGCCTAACGGCCCGGTTGCGGCATCACCGCCACCCGAGACGCCAGCCACCCCGCCGCCAACCTCTTCTTTGGAGCTGCTGGCCTCGCTGGCACCTGAGGCCTTCTCCATGGAGGGTGGCGGCGGTGGGGGGACCAAACGTGTGACCAAGCAGAGCTTCCTGCAGCCAGTGGAAGGCCAGGGGCTCCATGGTACCAGGAGCGTCGAAAGCACCGACCCCCTCAGCGGTTTAGACCCCCTCTGGAGCCTCAACAAAACCTAAAGCAAATAACTAAAAACATCTCAGCATGCATCACTATCCACTTGGTGGCACTTTGTTAAGGTGACCAATCAACCAATTTATGTTTGTAAATATTTTAATGTTTCACTAATTGTCAACAATTAAATAAACTGAGTTAGATATCATGCCGCATCTAACCTACTTAAAAATTGCGTACCAAGTCTTATGAGATAATAATTTATGTCAGACCAGAGGGATGAGGTGGGCGGAGTTTCGGCCGCTTGTTTTTTGAAGCAATTTTTGAGCACAACTAAGCAGGTCGCACGTATAGCTTTTGTATTTTGCAAGTATAACACAGTAAATACACCTGTGCTTTTGATCTGAGTACGACTTTGTTGCACTCTTGGATCTCGCTAGCGCTATTTAAGTTGCACTTGAACAAGTAAATAAAGAAATCGCATTGTATTATCAGTGTTAGTGATGTGCATTCCTGTTCTTTTAAGTGAACCGAATCTTTAGAATCAGTTCACCCAAAAGATTCGTTCAAACGTATCGTTCAACGAATCGTCCACCCCCACATACACACTGATCCGTTTCTTGTTGTTTTTTTTCTCCCCAGTAACACAACTAGGCAATACACCTCACAATACACCAGACCAAAAAAACAATCAAACACACGGTAATGTCGACAACACACGCATTTTTCTCTATATTACAACATCCCGTGGAAATAACCCATATACATGAAACAATACAACTACACAACCACCCCCCCATATATATGTGTGTGTGTATATATATATATATATATATATATATATATATATAGTGGTTGTGTGAACGATGGGTTCAAAGGAACGAATGTTAAGTGAACGAAAAGATCTTAAGATCTTTATAGCCATGACGGAAAAACTTGTTTGGACCCGTTTGAAAATCATTGATATGACTCAAGAATTGTCTCTGTGCAACGGTGTGGTGTTTCTTAACAACCGAATTGAAAATGAGTCCACGGGAGCACTGCAACGGCCGCAGAATTTTTGCGAGAACAATTCATTTTAGGATGAACTATCGATACAAATATTTCCATTTGATTGAAGGCAATGGCGTTAACCACTCGACCAGAACCTGCTCGGAAACAAAAGGAGATTTGGTCATATTGATAGGGTTATCCATCCGAACATGTTCGGTGTTCAAAGTTTCAACGGATAGTCCGCAGCAACCCTTTCCACAGTAGTCACCATGCCAGGCGACCACCTGGTGGCGTCAGTGGGCCGAGCGCCGCTGGACGATTAGGAGAAGAAGCTTTGAATTGGCGGATGTGACGTCAGGGCTTTAGGTCAATTGAAGACAGGTATGCTCAAGGGGAGTTATCATATCATATGCAGGTGCCACCGAGCGCGTGGCGGCGGCGGCATCTCAGGTAAGCTAGCATGCTAGCAAATGTTTGTCGTCTCTTGCCGTTTTTTCACGACGGACGCCGTGTTTGTTGCAGAATTTTCGCACTCAAGGGGGGTTCTCAAATGCATTTTCTCAGGTAAGGGAGCAAATGTTTTCTTGCAGGATTTTCGCTGTCTAGGGAGTGCTTGAGGTTTGGGCACGGCACGCCACAATCGACTTTGCGTCGCGTCGTTACGCGTTTGGTGGTATTTTAAATGTCTTTCGCGTTTTTTTTTTTTTTTTTTTTAATGCTGGCCAGCATTTTTTCGTTTGTTTGTAGAAGGTTCGTAAATGACGCCGCCGATAAGCGCGTGTTTGTCTGACTATAGGAAATGCTCGTTTGACTCTAGTCAACTAAACCATTTTTTTTTAAATGATCTTATATGATGCGTGTGCCATTTCTGTGTCATGCAAACTGGTGAATGTAACGAATATGTTACGTCCTGTCCAAATCGGACCAAATCCATTCAAAGATGGCGCCCGCCCGCTCTCGTTCCGTTCCGTTCCCCAATAAACTTTTGCGCGTGTTATCTTCTCCCGTTTTGGACGCCGCCAACCTGGATCATCTGTCCAATGTGAGGTGAGTTGTAGATGATGACATTAAAATATGATTATAATCTTGAATAATTTTCATAATTTACTACAATGTCACGATTATATATATTTTTTCAAATGTAAAACTCTACTTAGAATGTATAAAATTAAAATATGAACAATAATTTTGATCAATTATCATAACTTACTACAATATAATATTTTTTTTCAAATGTAAAACTCCTAGTATGTATAATTGTTGGTAAAAAATCATGCCATTGGCACTCTAGTCAATGTCTATTTTTGTTGCAATAATTTGCTTGTCTTTTGTAGCACTAAGAAAGGCCGCCCAGCCAGCATCCTTCTATACAAAGCAAGCAGGAGGCTCTTGAGGAGCCCTTTCAGTGATGCTGAGGACACTGAGGAAGAGGAGTCCTAAATCAGGTGAAAACCTGTTTTTGTCACGTTTCAGCTTCCCAACACACAATGGTTGTCGAGTTTTAGCTTCCCAGCACACAATTAATGGCTGTCTGTGTTTTTGTAGGCTGCAAGAGGAGCCGAATGGGATAATTCCATATGAAAAGGCACAATGGCCTATCCAATGGAGCGATGGCCTATCCAAAGGAGCGATGGCCAATCCAAAGGAGCAATGGCCTATCCAAAGGAGCAATGGCCTATCCAAAGGAGCAATGCCATATCCAAAGGAGCAATGCCATATCCAAAGGAGCAATGCCATATCCAAAGGAGCAATGCCATATCCAAAGGAGCAATGCCATATCCAAAGGAACAATGCCATATCAAGTCAAGAATCAAGCAATGCGCTGCAAAAGCCTTCGTGTGCGGATCATGTGCCCAGGAAGGGGCAGTGTGGTTGCCTTTGGTTATGGGGGCAGATCATGTGCCCAGGAGGGGGCAGTGTGGTTGCCTTTGGTTATGGGTGCACGACGGAAAGGTTGCAGGTGTGGCCAGTGTTTGGGGCTCTGATGGTTGGTCTTGCTTAAGAGGTGTGCTGTGGTTGTGGCTTGTCTGGATCCAGCGTTGTCTTGTGCTTTGTTGCCATTAACGGCTCACTTGGGGGAGGACGTGGTTACGCGGACGGAGACAAAACGAAACTTTGATGTGGATCCGAATGTTCAATTTTGCCATGTGTGTACCATTTTGTGTCTTTTTCTAACCTGCCACTGTTGTACTTGCTGCATTCTTTGTTCTCCCCCATCGGTGTAGGGCGGCGTTGGAGCGAGCCGATCCCGAATGTACAATTTTGCAATTTGACTTGACCCATTTTGTCTTTTTCTAACCTGCCACTGTTGCACTTCATCTAACCCTAACCTACCACCACTGTGGTACTTGCGTTCTTTGTTCTCCCCTAGGTGTAGGACAGCATTGGAGCGAGACAGTAGCATTTAGTCTTTTTCTAACCTACTGCTGTCGTGCTTGATCTAAGCTGTGTGTCCTTTGTTCTCTAGGTGAGGGGGCGGTGTTTGGGCGAGCGGGTCCACGAGGAAGACATAGTGATGCGAGCAGCGCCCAACTCAGTGCATGTTCTGCCATTTGCAGGCCGGACGCAAAAGGGGGGGAGGCGCACGGCCCCATCCGACCGGGCGACGCTCACCAATAGTAGCTAGCCGCTGTGATCAAGTAAGCAAGTGACTGACAACTTGGGGTGCTCTTTGAGTTTCTAACATTTGTTTCTGTTTCTGCAGATGGCGACCGGGATGTGACACGATCTGATCAGAGGTGAACGGACCGCTGTGGCATCGCTCTGAAGTCGCCGAGTTGTGAGGGAGACCTGCTTCCCTGGAGGCGTCGACCTGCGCAGCTTCAACGTGTGAAATGGATTTTTTTTTTTTTTTAATTACACCAGCGGTGTCCCAATGTCTGCTTGAGGGCTGCATACTGAAACAAATTCAGAATTCTTTGACGCAAATTCATTAAATCAATCACGAAATGTTGCCATTGATATTTAGTGCTACAAAGCAGTGTCGTGTTCAGTCGTGTGGTGTGTCGATCAAGTTGCCCCGAGGCTGCCATTTGGACACCAATGGTGACGTGTGTAGGGCTGCACGTGTATTGGAAAACTGCCATATGGTGGTCTAGGTTATTGACATGCACTTTAAGACCGCAAAGATTTGTTTTTTCATGTCTCAAATGAAACATGTTTTCTTGCCTATTTGTAATGAGTTAAGACGATAAGTCATTGATGTAAGTTAAAGTTAACTCATCTAACTGATCTCATTGCGATCAAATAGTTAACCTCCATCCAAGAATTTTGCACAACTTGCCTCAATGCAATGGTCTGGCCCAATACTGCCATATCATTGATTTTCCAAAATGTTGTGCAGCCCTCATTGAGTGCCAAACGCGCAGCGACGGCAAGCGACCGCGCAGCGACCGCGCAGCGACGGCAAGCGCAAGCGACCGCGCAGCGACGGCAAGCGCAAGCGACCGCGCAGCGACGGCAAGCGCAAGCGACCGCGCAGCGACGGCAAGCGCAAGCGACCGCGCAAGCGACCGCGCAAGCGACCGCGCAAGCGACCGCGCAAGCGACCGCGCAAGCGACCGCGCAAGCGCAAGCGACCGCGCAAGCGCAAGCGACCGCGCAAGCGACGGCAAGCGCAAGCGACGGCGCAGCGAGACTTTTGTGCTTGTCTTGCAAGGTGGAAGAGACGATGTATGAAACGAAGAGCCGGTGGATGGAGGCCACCAGACCCGCGATTGGTGAGCGGGGTGCAAAGGAAGGAATCACCCAAAGAAAGCAGTCGCCAAGTGTTGAAGAGGAGCCTGATGCACGACTGGCCAAGGCTGGCCAGAGGTGGTGGTGACATGGCAATCCAATATGCAACACTTGTTAGTTTTAATATGATTTCCTTATTTTTGCCGTTCAGGGTTGCCAGGGCGGCGGATGGGACGAGCACCAGCCTGCACCGAGAGGGACTGGGCTGCTGCACCCACAAGACCAGGGAGGGGGCAGGTAATGAGTACGTTGACAGAAGTGAACCGCATGCAACTGAGTGCCGTTTGTCTTTTTGCACTTGTGCGAGGCGAAAGAAGAGTCCAACACCGGCCGGAGCAGACCCGGACCTTGGCCCGTGACGAGCGGACCACACGAGACTGATGGGGGCAGATGCAGCCAGCGTTTCAGGGGAGTATGACTTTGTTTTTTCTTTTGTGCTTTCCCTACCCCTGTCTGTTTGAATAGGGTAACTAGTAGCACGCACGGGCATTTGGGTTGCTGTGACCCTCTAGATACGAATCGGCAAAGTAGACACCCCCTGCCTGCCTCCTTCCCCCCTTCCCTTCCCCTCTCTCTCTCTCGCTCTCTCTCGCTCTCTCTCTCTCTCGCTCTCTCGCTCTCTTTCTCCACCGCGCCCGGCAGTACCTGCATGGCCTGGTGCACTCAGAATGGAACGTGGCTATACCTTGCCCTTTGTGGAATACCAGGGTATAATATCTGCCAGACTGGGTCCCAGTGTCGTCGACGGTGTCGAGGACAAGGAGCTTCTCCGTGACGCTCTCCGTGACGTCACGTTTTCCTCTTTTTTTCCTCTTGGGGCCAAGCCAGCTCTACTCAGGGGGAACTGGGCGGTTGCGCTTAAGTGCGCACCAAAGCCTCTTCTCATCTCCTCTCGCCCTCTCTCTCTCTCTCTCTCTCTCTCTCTCTCTCTGTCTCTCTCTCTCTCTCTCTGTCTCTGTCTCTGTCTCTGTCTCTCTCTCTGTCTCTCTGTCTGTCTCTCTCTCTCTCTCTCTCTCTCTCTCTCTCTCTCTCTCTCTCTCTCTCTCTCTCTCTCTCTGTCTCTCTCTGTCTCTGTCTCTGTCTCTGTCTCTCTCTGTCTCTCTCTCTCTCTCTCTCTCTCTCTCTCTCTCTCTCTCTCTCTCTCTCTCTCTCTCTCTCTCTCTCGCTCCCTTTTTGTAAGGGGTTAAATCCGGTAACCTGGATCGCTCCAATCCGACATGCGCCAGCCCGTGCGTGCCGCTAGTTACCTGATTCAAACTTACCTTAGTCAAGGTTGGGGGGCTGCTAGTGGAATTTTTCCCCTTGCCAAAACCAACACAATATGTCTGCCTTTCAGGATTGCTGGGGCACTGGATCGGACGAGTGCCTGCACAGAGGGGGACTGGACAGGACCGCGAGACCAGAGGGTAATAATAAAAAACTTTATTTGTAGAGCACCTTTCATACAAGAAATGCAGCTCAAAGCACTTTACAACAAAGAAATTATAAGCATTGAATTCTTCATATAGGAACAGACATAAAAAGAAAACAAAAACATTCATGTGTGCATACGCTATTAATAAAGGGAGCTTAAAATAGGAGCAAGCTTTAATAGACAGGTAATGAGTACGTCCACAGAAGTGAACCGCATGCAACAGAGTGCCGTTTTTCTTTTTGCAGTGGCACGAGGCGGAGGATGAGTCCAAACGTCGAATACCGGCCGGGGGGGAGCCAACCTTCGCCCGTGATGAGCGGCCGACACGAGACGGACGGGTGCGGATGCGGCGAGGGCAAAGCGCCCAGCCAGCATTTAAGGAGAGTATGACTGCGTTTTTTCTTTTGTCCTTTCTTTCCTTCCCTCCCTCCACTTTTTCACTGGGTGTGCACACTGGCTGTCTGCATGATGCCTCTTTCTTTCTCTCTCAGCGCCGCATCATTTTGCAATATTGTTGTTTTACTGTTGTTTTTTTAATCATGAAATGAACTGTTTGTACTGTAATTGTGTGTGTGTACCACTGAACTGCAATTAAACTGTGAGCTGAATTCAAGTGGTCCATTTTAAACATTGGCATTGGCAGTCTATCGCGCATACAAACTGGAATCATTTGAGACATTCTCAATGACAAGACAATTGTAAAGTCAGGCTGAAACAAAATTGACTTGTTAAATATGCAGTGTGAGGCTTTTTATTTATGTTTTTAACTACACAAAGAAAAGCTGCATGCATTCTAAATTGTTGACAAAAGCCAAGTAGCCAGACACCCATAGATGCAAACGACAAGTGTACAAACGGTCTCTGTTGCGATCAGTAAGTCATCTTTGGCAACCCTGCTTTAAAATGGCCACCGAACTCAGAATCTTGCAGAATGTTGGTACATTTTTCTGTACGAGTAAAAGCTGTTTTAATGTGGTCAGAGCCATTTTTCGTTTTGTTTTGAATCGTCATGCATCATGTGGGCATTCTTGTGAATAAAATCAACAGTGGTGTGTTTGCTTCCTGTTGGTGGTCTTGTAAATAAAGTCAACTTTGGTGTCATCATTCGCGATGTGCCTCAACCGATGGTGCATCTCTTGAATGTGAAACTTCTTGCATGTTTTGTTGCAGGGCTTGGCGTCCCCATTGGCTGTCTGACTACAAAGAAGGCTGCTGCTGTCCAGTCCAGGTTGCTGCTATAGTCAATTTAATGTATAAACATAGCGTGTAACTTCCAGGACCTTAGCTTTCAATTCAAAGCAGTTGCGTAACTACACGGCCAGCCTCGGTACATGTACTGGGTGGTACCACTTTTCAAGGACTTTTCAAACTGAACTTTGACGTGGAGCTGAAGGTCCAATTTTGCCATACGACTTGTACCATTGTGTATCTTTTTCAAATTCCACTGCAGACCTCAATCGGAAATCAAATTAAGGGGGTTTTTATTTCAAAGTTTGTGCCCCTAGTTGTCTATGTACAATAAAAGAGTCGAGCAAGAAATTATCGATGCTGCACTTGCAGCTTTTTTTAAATAGTAATTAAAAGGTCGAATTTCCTCCAATATATAGTTTTAAAAAATGTTACTGAATGGGTGAAACGTATGAGAGTTTAAAAAAATAAATACAATTAAAAAAAGGCTTGTGGAACTTTTGTTAGCACTGTAGTGCCAGCAAGGGGGGGGTTGGGCAGGGTGGTGGGCGACTGTTCCATAAAAAAGAAATGATCAGACATGTATACATTATGGCACAAGTCCTGCACAACTTGATGTATGCTTCAAGAATGTACATTAACATTATGATTTGTTTATTGAATTGAATTACATCAAAATTATATCTGTCTGTGGAAATATGAAATATGGTGATGTCTAAAATCAGTCCATCCCTTCACTTTGCTATTGTCTTCTTTCCCCTCTGAAGGTTTTTATAGATACTGATGATGGTGTTACAAATACTTTCATGTACAGTGTAAATCCCCTTCAAGGAAATTTAATTTATATACGTGTGTATATATATGATAAATCTGAATCTAATGGTGACCTCAAGTGTTTTTAAATATTTCCATCTGTTAATTTCCTTTGGGCCGAGCCCCCTCCGGCCTGCACCTGTAAACTCCTCCATCATAATACATTTCCAAGCTATGTAAAAATGAAAAAATATTGCCATTTACTGCCATATTGCAGGTGCGGGAAAAGTTTTTGGTCACTTTCACGTTCCGCAGGAGCTAAAAGTTTTCCCGCAGGTGCACTTAACGAGGGAATCACACGGACACTCCATTAGGTACACCGCCCTTTTCAAGTGTACCTAATAACAGGCCACTTTATGAGGGAAATATCATGGTCAAAGGTCACAGGTGTCAAGCTCTAGTCCTCGGGGCCGCGTTCCAACATGTTTCCCAAGATTCCCTCGTTAAGTGCAGGTGCGTGAAAAGTCGTGTCATCGTGTTTGTCGTATCATTGTGTGTGTGTGTGTGTATCACTACTGCAGTGTAGTGTTGGCTCGTGAGTGAACGATGGGTTCAAAAGAACGAATGTTTTCAGTGAACGAGAGTGAACGAAAAGATCTAAAGATCTTTGTAGCCATGAGGGAAAAACTTGTTTGGACCCGTTTGAAAATCATTGATTTGATATGACTCAAGAATTGTCTCTGTGCAACGGTGTGGTGTTTCTTAGCAACTGACTTGAAAATGAGTCCACGGGAGCACTGCAACGGCGGCAGAATTTTTGCAAGAACAATTCATTTTAGGATGAACTCTCGATACAAATATTTTCATTTGATTGAAGGCAATGGCGTTAACCACTCGACCAGAGCTCTTGCTGTGCTTAGGGTTTGTGTTAGGCTTGCTCTCGCTTTTGCTGTGCTTAGGGTTAGGCTTGCTTATGCAACCAAATCACCTCAGTTGTTTATCACTTCCTCTGATATTTTTGAACTTACCGTAATTTTCGGACTGTAAGTCGCACCGGAGTATAAGTGAGCAGCAGGGGGGGGCCCCATTTCAACCCCTTCCACTGAGTGCCAAGCAGGGAAGAAATGGGTACCATTGTTATAGTCACTGGTATGACTCGGCAGGGGTTTGAACCCACAACCTCCCAGTCTCAGGGCGGACACTCTCCTCTTAGGCCACTGAGCTGGTAAACACTTGTGTCGTAGTATAACACTTATAGTCGTTTTTAAATAACGTGTATACCTATATACGCCTAAATATTGTCATCCAATATATCTACTGCTGGTTTGAAATTTGCTTTTGATATTATTATTTTTAATAAACATTTATGTTAAAACGTGTCTGGCGTCTTATTCCTTGTTTTTATATTCGCCAATTAAAACATAAAAATCTGACATTTTATATGACAATATGTGTAGGTACACTACACGAGGTTAAAAAAAAAAAGAGAATAAATAAATAAAGGGTTAATTGCACAACAAAAGCACATTTACAAATATACAATACAAATATACTCGATACAAATATTTTCATTTGATTGAAGGCAATGGCATTAACCACTCGACCAGAGCCTGCTCGGGAACCAAAGGAGATTTGGTCATATTGATAGGGTATCCTCCATCCAAACATGTTCGGTGTTGAAAGTTTCAACGGATAGTCCGAAGCAAGCCTTTCCACAGTAGTCACCATGACAGGCGACCACCTGGTGGCGTCAGTGTGCCGAGCGCCGTTGGACGATCAGGAGAAGAAGATTTGAATCGACGGATGTGACGTCAGGGCTTTAGGTCAATTGAAGACAGGTGTGCTCGCTCAAGGGGAGTTATCATATGCAGGCGCCACCGAGCGCGGGCCGGCGGCGGCGGACGGTTTCTCAGGTAAGCGAGCATGCTCGCAAATGTTTGTCGTCTTTGTCGTTTAAAAAAAAAATCCTCTTTTAATATTCATGATTTCCTTATTTCTTAAAACTGACCAAATTTAAACGGATGTCTTCCTTTAGTCCAGCTCGTTCCAGCGGCATTGGTCTTGTGTATGTATGATTTTGTGTGTGTTTTTTAATAACGTTTTCATACTTTATTTTATTGTATGTAAATAGCTGTTAGTCACGTGACCCAATGTGGAGGTACTTGTGGGCGGGGCCTGCTAAAAGACCAACTACGGAAGCTCCCCAAGTACTGATGTGCATTCCAGTTCTTTTAGGTGAACTGAATCTTTAGAATCTCTTTGAACGAATCGTTCACTCACGAGCCAACACTATTTGGGTTTTCAGTCTTGAGGTGAGCGTTGGTTGCCCTTCTGTCACTGTCATGGACACGAGTCTTTGGTCAAGTGGTAAACGTCATTGCCTCTAACACGATGGAACCATGGTTCGGGACCCGACCTTACCCGCGAGCTGTGCTTTGTCGATTTTCACTCACTTCTGCATAAAGTTTGTGACTTTTTTTTTTTTTTTTTTGAAGGCAGGTTTCAGTCTTGCCTGTCGGAGAGGTGGGCGTGGTCAAGCCAATTTCAGTTGCGCTGTGATTGGTCAGACTGAATTTGGGCAGAGGTAGGAGGCGGGCAAAGTGGCACTTAGGTTTTTGAAGGCAGTTTTCAGTCTTGAGGTGAGCGACAGGTGCAACCGCCCGCGTGTGAAGTGGCCTGTCACGTGGTACGCTAGTGTGCAAAGCACCATTGGACGAGCAGGCGAGGAAGATTTGAATTGACGGATGTGACGTCATGTCTTCGGGTGTTGTCAAATACCGGTGCAATCACCCGCGCAGCGGGCGGTTTCTCAGGTAAGCTAACATGCTAGGAAATGTTTGTCGTTCATTGGCGTTTCTCACGACGGACGCCTTGTTTGTTTGTTGCAGGATTCAAGGCGAGTTATCAAATGCAGGCGCCACCGACCGTGTGGCGGTTTCTCGGGTAAGCTATCAAATGTTTGTCGTTCATTGCCGTTTCTCACGACGGACCCCTTGTTTGTTTGATGCGAACAAATATCTTGAAAATCTTTTCACACTCGTCCCGGCCACCGCGACTGTCGTTTTGCCGCTACAGTATTTCAAACCTCTTTGGCGTTGTGTTTCGTCAAATTAACAATGTTGCATTACATATAGTGTGCTATTTCCGTGTTATGCAAACTGATGAATGTGACAAATGTGTTACGTCATGTTCAAATCTATTCCAAGATGGCGCCCGCCCGCCCGCCTTCCGTTATGCAACAAACATTTGCGAGCGTGATTTTCTCCCGTTTAGTCGACTGCTCGATTCATGCCGACATTTTTGAGTGAGTTGATGGATGATAAAATTAAATTATTATAATTCGGATACTTTTGTAATTATTATAACTCATTACAATATACTGATAATTGTATACATATTTTAAATATAAAACTGGAGTTGGTATGTGTAATTGTTGCAAAAATATCATGCCATTGCCACTCTACTCAATGTCTATAATTGTAACTCCCAGATGCAGAGCAAATAGTATGGTATGATATTGTATGGTATTGTATTGTATGTATTGTATTGTATGCATTGTGTGTATGGTAGCGTATGGCAGGGTATTGTATGTGTTCTATGTCAATCAATCCATCCATCCGTCCGTCCACCCACCCGTCCATCCAACCCATCCACCCACCCACCCATCCAATCCATCCAGCCCATCCAACCCATCCACCCATCCACCCATCCATCCAACCCATCCACCCAACCCATCCACCCACCCATCCATCCACCCAGCCACCCATCCATCCAGCCACCCAGCCATCCACCGCTTATCCGAACGTCGGATTGCGGCGGCAGCAGCTTTAGGAGGGACTCCCAGACTTTCCTCTCTCCAGCCACTTCATCCAGCTCAACCCAGGAAATCCCAAGATTTGTATGTATTGTTTGTTTTGTTGTTTTTTGTTTTTTGTTTTGTTTTTCTTGTTTTGTTTTTTGTTTTGTATCTATTGTATTGTATGTATTGTATTGTATGTATTGTATTGTATGTATTGTATTGTATGTATTGTATGTATTGTATGTATTGTTTTTTATTTGTTTTTTTGGGTTTTTTTTTTGGTTTTGATTTTTTTTGTATGTATTGTATGTATTGTATTGTATGTATTTTTTTGTTTTGTTTTTTGTTTTGTTTTTTGTTTTTTTTGTATTGTATGTATTGTTTTGTATTGTTTGTTTTGTTTTGTTTTTTGTTTTGTATGTCTTGTATGTATTGTATTGTATGTATTGTATGTATCGTATTGTATGTAATTGTATGTATTCTATTATGTATTGTATGTATTGTATTGTATGTATTATTTTATTTTTATTTTTTTGTTTTTTGTTTTGTTTTGTTTTTTGTTTTGTATGTACTGTATGTATTGTATTGTGTGTATTGTATGTATTTTGTTTTTGTTTTCTTTTTTTTTTTTTTTTGTATTGTATGTATGTATTGTATGTATTGTATTGTATTGTATGTATTGTATTGTATGTATTGTATGTATTGTATGTATTGTATTATATGTATTGTATGTATTGTATTGTATGTATTGTTTTTTTTTGGTTGTGTTTTTGGTTTTTTTGTTTTGTATGTATTGTATTGTATGTATTGCATTGTATGTATTGTATGTATTTATTTTTTTTTATTTTTTTTTTGTATTGTATGTATTGTATGTATTGTTTTTTTGTTTTTTTTTGTTTTGTATGTATTGTATTGTGTGTATTGTATTGTATTGTATGTATTGTTTTTTGTTGGGTTTTTTTGTTTTGTTTTTTTTTGTTTTTTTGCATTGTATGTATTGTATTGTGTATTGTATTGTATTGTATGTATTGTTTTTTGTTGGGTTTTTTTGTTTTGTTTTTTTGTTTTTTTTGCATTGTATGTATTGTATGTATTGTATGTATTGTATGTATTGTATTGTATGTATTGTATGTATTGTATGTGTTTGTATTGTATGTATTGTATGTGTTTGTATTGTATGTATTGTATTGTATTGTATGTATTGTATGTATGTATTGTATGTATTGTATGTATTGTATGTATGTGTTGTATGTGTTGTATGTATTGTATGTGTTGTATGTGTTTCTATTGTATGTATTGTATTGTATTGTATTGTATGTATTGTATTGTATGTATTGTATGTATTGTATTGTTTGTATTGTATGTATTGTTTTTTTGTTTTTTTTGCATTGTATGTATTGTATTGTATGTATTGTTATGTATTGTTATGTATTGTTATGTATTGTATGTATTGTATGTATTGTATTGTATTGTATGTATTGTATTGTATGTATTGTATGTATTGTTTTTTGGTTTTTTTGTTTTTTGTTTTGTATGTATTGTGTGTATTGTATTGTATTGTATGTATTGTATTGTATGTATTGTTTTGTTTTGTTTTTTGTTTTGTTTTTTGTTTTGTATGTATTGTGTGTATTGTATTGTATTGTATGTATTGTTTTGTTTTTTGTTTTGTTTTTTTTGTTTTGTTTTCTTTTTTTTGTTTTTTGTTTTTTTGTATTGTAATTATTGTATGTATTGTATTGTATTGTATGTATTGTATTGTATGTATGTATTGTATTGTATGTATTGTATGTATTGTATTGTATTTGTATTTTATTTGTATTGTATTGTTTGTATTGTATTGTTTGTATTGTATTGTTTGTATTGTATTGTTTGTATGTATTGTTTGTATGTATTGTTTGTATTGTATTGTTTGTATTGTATTGTTTGTATGTATTGTTTGTATTGTATGTATTGTATTGTTTGTTTTGTTTTTTGTGTTTTGTTTTTTGTTCACCCATCCACCCATCCATCCATCCATCCATCCATCCATCCATCCATCCATCCATCCATCCATCCACCCACCCATCCATCCACCCATCCACCCACCCATCCATCCACCCATCCATCCAGCCACCCATCCAGCCAGCCTCCCAGCCATCCACCGCTTATCCGGACGTCGGATTTTTTTGTATTGTATGTATTGTATGTATGTATGTATTTTTTTGTTTTGTTTTTGGTTTGTTGTTTTTTGTTTTGTTTTGTTTTTTGTTTTGTATGTATTGTATGTATGTATTGTATGTATCGTATTGTATTGTATGTATTGTATGTCTTGTATTGTATGTATTGTATTGCATTGTATTGTATGTATTGTATTGTATGTATTGTATTGTATGCATTGTATTGTATGTATTGTTTTTTATTTTTTTTTTTTTTGTTTTGTTTTTTGTTTTGTATGTACTGTATGTATTGTATTGTGTGTATTGTATGTATTGTTTTGTTTTTTGTTTTGTTTTCTTCTTTTTTTTTGTTTTTTGTATTGTATGTATTGTATTGTTTGTATTGTATTGTATTGTTTGTATTGTATGTATTGTATTGTATGTATTGTATTGTATGTATTGTATTGTATGGTATGTATTGTATTGTATGTATTGTATGTATTGTTTGTATTGTTTGTATTGTATTGTGTTTGTATTGTATGTATTGTATGTATTGTATGTATTGTATGTATTGTATGTATTGTATGTATTGTATGTATTGTATGTATTGTATGTATTGTTTGTTTTTGTTTTTTTTTGTGTTTTGTTTTGTATGTATTGTGTGTATTGTATGTATTGTATGTATTGTATGTATTGTTTTGTTTTGTTTTTTGTTTTGTTTTTTTTGTTTTGTTGTGTTTTTTGTTTTGTTTTTTGTATTGTATGTATTGTATTGTATGTATGTATTGTATTGTTTGTATTGTATTGTTTGTATGTATTGTTTGTATGTATTGTATGTATTGTATGTATTGTTTGTATTGTATTGTTTGTATTGTTTGTTTTGTTTTTGGTTTTTTGTTTTGTATGTATTGTATTGTATGTATTGTATTGTATGTATTTTTTGTTTTGTATGTATTGTATTGTATGTATTTTTTTTTTTTTTTTTTTCATTTGTTTTTTCTTTTTTGTTTTGTATGTATTGTATGTATTTGTTTTTTCTTTTGTTTTTCTTTTGTTTTTTCTTTTTTTTTGTTTTGTATGTATTGTATTGTATGTATTGTATGTGTTGTATGTATTGTATGTATTGTATTGTATTGTTTGTTTTGTATTGTTTGTTTTTCTTTTTTTTTTAATGTTTTGTTTTGCGCCGCGTCATTTTGCAATATTGTTGTTTTACTGTTTTTTTAATCATGAAATGAACTGTTTGTACTGTAACTGTGTGTGTGTACCATTGAACTGCAATTAAACTGTGAACTGAATTCAAGTGGTCCATTTTAAACATTGGCATTGGCAGTCTATCGTGCATACAAACTGGAATCATTTGAGACATTCTCAATGACAAGACAATTGTAAAGTTAGGCTGAAACAAAATTGACTTGTTAAATATGCAGTGTCAGGCTTTTTTTTTTTTTTTTTAACTACACAAAGAAAAGCTGCATGCATTCTAAATTGTTGACAAAAGCCAAGTAGCCAGACACCCATAGATGCAAACGACAAGTGTACAAACGGTGTCTGTTGCGATCAGTAAGTCATCTTTGGCAACCCTGCTTTAAAATGGCCACCGAACTCAGAATCTTGCAGAATGTTGGTACATTTTTCTGTACGAGTAAAAGCTGTTTTAATGTGGTCAGAGACATTTTTTGGTTTTTGAATCGTCATGCATCATGTGGGCATACTTGTGAATAAAATCAACAGTGGTGTGTTTGCTTCCTGTTGGTGGTCTTGTAAATAAAGTCAACTTTGGTGTCAGTCATCATTCAGGATGTGCCTCAATCGATGGTGCATCTCTTGAATGTGAAACTTCTTGCATGTTTTGCTGCAGGGCTTGGCGTCCCCATTGGCTGTTTGACTACAAAGAAGGCTGCTGCTGTCCAGTCCAGGTTGCTGCTATAGTCAATTGAATGTATAAACATAGCGAGTAACTTCCAGGACCTTAGCTTTCAATTCAAAGCACAGTTGCGTAACTACACGGCCAGCCTCGGTACATGTACTGGGTGGTACCACCCAGTTCAGAGTGAAGTAAAGGCCAGAGTGGTCGTCTTAATACTAGCATCCTCATGAAATTGACCATATCAGACAGGCTAGATGAATTCCAAGTGCTACCACCGGGTGGCAGCGTATTTGCCTCAAGCTGTTTGGTGCTGGGTCAATGCGACGCGTCTTTCGTTGTTTTGCCCAAAGCAACCTAATAAACAATATTTGCCTCAACCTGTCTGACGCTCCATTGAACTGTATGCAATAATTTTTAACTTGAAACAACTACATTACAAATGATAGGCGCCCTAATTAGACAGCTGGGTCAACGTGACCCGTCTTTTGCGGTTTGTTTTGCCCAAAGCAACCTAACGCATAGGTACTGCCGCTATCTCGTCGATGTGCATGTCTCTAAAATGTACAAAGCAAATTCATTCGCATAATAAACTTCCAAACCAAGCAATGCTTCTTTCTAGGTCTCCTCATGTCCTCAGCACTGCAAACCTTTGGGCCGGTACACCATATGAAGTAAATGATGGAATGTTTTTTTTTTTTACATCTCTAATGTGTATCAAGCATACCAGATGGTGTTTTAGAACAGCCTAGAATATTAAGTTACAAAAAGTTTAAAAAAACTTACTAAAGTGTAGAAAAAGTTATTGATTATGTATTTGCTCCACGGAGGGAGTATTGACAAGCGTTACCTCCTTCATAGTCTGCGCATTGTGTGCTTCGCAGCGCGGTGTGGACAGCAGGGGGCGCAGGCGGCACAGGGAGCAGCGGCGCAGGCGGCGCAGGCAGCAGGGGTGGGGAATCGAACCCTGGATCTCAGGTGTTCAAGCGCAGCGACGGAGCCACTCGCCAAGCGTGGCGAGCTCGGCAGTGACCCCGCTTTCACTTCGAGTCATTCTTAGACGTTCAGTATTGCGCTCCGCGCGCGCTGGGTAAGTACAAAAGAGAACTGGCGGCCGCCAGCTGCCAGGTCACGCTGGCCGACCGGTTCGTGACACGGCCTCATGCACCGTACAGCCCTGGTTCGATCCCAGTGGTGGGAACTTTCTCCGGCCCACCTTTGTAAGCGTCTGAATACATGCATATAGGTTGCATGTCGACGCATTTATTTATGTATAAACGCCCAGTGTGGCCCCGCCCGCAAGTGGGCGGGGCGATGCAGCTGGCCCCGCCCCATCGAAATGGCGCCATCCCGGGCCCCGCCCGCAAGTGGGCGGGGCTATGTAGCTGGCCCCGCCCCCATCGAAATGGCCCCGCCCCCTGCCCTACAAAAAGACGGTAGGGTAGGGTAGGGGCGAAGCCCCGCCCCTGCCCTACAAAAAGACAGTAGGGTAGGGTAGGGGCGAAGCCCCGCCCCCTGCCCTACAAAAAGACAGTAGGGTAGGGGGCGGGGCTTCGCCCCGCCCCCTACCCTACTGTCTTTATATACAGTATATATATACAGTATATATATATATATACTGTATATATATATATACAGTATATATATATATATACTGTATATATATATACTGTATATATATATATATACTGTATATATATATACTGTATATATATATATATACAGTATGTATATACTGTATATATATATGTATATATACAGTATATATATACTGTATATATATATATATATACAGTATATATATACTGTATATATAAGTATATATATATACAGTATATATACTGTATATATATATATACTTATATATACTGTATATATATACTGTATATATATACAGTATATATATATACTGTATATATATACAGTATATATATATACTGTATATATATATATACAGTATATATATATACTGTATATATATATACTGTGTATATATACAGTATATATATACTGTATATATACAGTATATATATACTGTATATATACAGTATATATAAATGCTGTATATATATATACAGTGTATATATATATATATACAGTATATATATATATACAGTATATATATTGTATATATACAGTATATATATATATATATATATATATACTGTATATATATATATATACTGTATATATATATATATACTGTATATATATATATATACTGTATATATATATATACTGTATATATATACAGTATATATATATACAGTATATATATATATACAGTATATATATATACAGTATATATATATACTGTATATATATATATATATATATACAGTATATATATATATATATATATATATATATATACAGTATATATATATATATATACTGTATATATATATATATATACAGTATATATATATATATATATACAGTATATATATATATACATACAGTATATATATATATATATATATATATATATATATATATATATATATATATACAGTATATATATATATATATACTGTATATATATATACAGTATATATATATACACTGTATATATATATACAGTATATATATATACACTGTATATATATATATATATATAGTATATATATATACTGTATATATATACAGTATATACTGTATATATATATATATACAGTATATATATATATATACAGTATATATATATATACTGTATATATATATACAGTATATATATATATACTGTATATATATATATACAGTATATATATATATATATATATATATATACTGTATATATACAGTATATATATATATATATATATATATACAGTATATATATATACTGTATATATACAGTATATATATATACTGTATGTATATATACAGTATATATATATACTGTATGTATATATACAGTATATATATATATACTGTATATATATACAGTATATATATATACTGTATATATATACAGTATATATATATACTGTATATATATACAGTATATATATATACTATATATATACAGTATATATATACTGTATATATATACAGTATATATATACTGTATATATATACTGTATATAAAGACAGTAGGGTAGGGGGCGGGGCGAAGCCTACCCTACTGTCTTTTTGTAGGGCAGGGGGCGGGGCTTCGCCCCTACCCTACCCTACTGTCTTTTTGTAGGGCAGGGGCGGGGCTTCGCCCCTACCCTACCCTACCGTCTTTTTGTAGGGCAGGGGGCGGGACCATTTCGATGGGGGCGGGGCCAGCTACATAGCCCCGCCCACTTGCGGGCGGGGCCCGGGGTGGCGCCATTTCGATGGGGCGGGGCCAGCTGCATCGCCCCGCCCACTTGCGGGCGGGGCCACACTGGGCGTTTATACATAAATAAATGCGTCGACATGCAACCTATATGCATGTATTCAGACGCTTACAAAAGTGGGCCGGAGAAAGTTCCCACCACTGGGATCGAACCAGGGCTGTACGGTGCATGAGGCCGTGTCACGAACCGGTCGGCCAGCGTGACCTGGCAGCTGGCGGCCGCCAGTTCTCTTTTGTACTTACCCAGCGCGCGCGGAGCGCAATACTGAACGTCTAAGAATGACTCGAAGTGAAAGCGGGGTCACTGCCGAGCTCGCCACGCTTGGCGAGTGGCTCCGTCGCTGCGCTTGAACACCTGAGATCCAGGGTTCGATTCCCCACCCCTGCTGCCTGCGCCGCCTGCGCCGCTGCTCCCTGTGCCGCCTGCGCCCCCTGCTATCCACACCGCGCTGCGAAGCACACAATGCGCAGACTATGAAGGAGGTAACGCTTGTCAATACTCCCTCCGTGGAGCAAATACATAATCAATAACTTTTTCTACACTTTAGTAAGTTTTTTTAAACTTTTTGTAACTTAATATTCTAGGCTGTTCTAAAACACCATCTGGTATGCTTGATACACATTAGAGATGTAAAAAAAAAAAACATTCCATCATTTACTTCATATGGTGTACCGGCCCAAAGGTTTGCAGTGCTGAGGACATGAGGAGACCTAGAAAGAAGCATTGCTTGGTTTGGAAGTTTATTATGCGAATGAATTTGCTTTGTACATTTTAGAGACATGCACATCGACGAGATAGCGGCAGTACCTATGCGTTAGGTTGCTTTGGGCAAAACAAACCGCAAAAGACGGGTCACGTTGACCCAGCTGTCTAATTAGGGCGCCTATCATTTGTAATGTAGTTGTTTCAAGTTAAAAATTATTGCATACAGTTCAATGGAGCGTCAGACAGGTTGAGGCAAATATTGTTTATTAGGTTGCTTTGGGCAAAACAACGAAAGACGCGTCGCATTGACCCAGCACCAAACAGCTTGAGGCAAATACGCTGCCACCCGGTGGTAGCACTTGGAATTCATCTAGCCTGTCTGATATGGTCAATTTCATGAGGATGCTAGTATTAAGACGACCACTCTGGCCTTTACTTCACTCTGAACTGGGTGGTACCACCCAGTACATGTACCGAGGCTGGCCGTGTAGTTACGCAACTGTGCTTTGAATTGAAAGCTAAGGTCCTGGAAGTTACACGCTATGTTTATACATTCAATTGACTATAGCAGCAACCTGGACTGGACAGCAGCAGCCTTCTTTGTAGTCAGACAGCCAATGGGGACGCCAAGCCCTGCAGCAAAACATGCAAGAAGTTTCACATTCAAGAGATGCACCATCGATTGAGGCACATCCCGAATGATGACTGACACCAAAGTTGACTTTATTTACAAGACCACCAACAGGAAGCAAACACACCACTGTTGATTTTATTCACAAGTATGCCCACATGATGCATGACGATTCAAAAACCAAAAAATGGCTCTGACCACATTAAAACAGCTTTTACTCGTACAGAAAAATGTACCAACACTCTGCAAGATTCTGAGTTCGGTGGCCATTTTAAAGCAGGGTTGCCAAAGATGACTTACTGATCGCAACAGAGACCGTTTGTACACTTGTCGTTTGCATCTATGGGTGTCTGGCTACTTGGCTTTTGTCAACAATTTAGAATGCATCCAGCTTTTCTTTGTGTAGTTAAAAAAAAAAAAAAAAAAAGCCTGACACTGCATATTTAACAGGTCAATTTTGTTTCAGCCTAACTTTACAATTGTCTTGTCATTGAGAATGTCTCAAATGATTCCAGTTTGTATGCACGATAGACTGCCAATGCCAATGTTTAAAATGGACCACTTGAATTCAGTTCACAGTTTAATTGCAGTTCAGTGGTACACACACACAATTACAGTACAAACAGTTCATTTCATGATTAAAAAAAAAAACAACAGTAAAACAACAATATTGCAAAATGACGCGGCGCAATACAAAACAAAAAAAAAAGAAAAACAAATACAAAACAATACAAAACAAACAATACAATACAATACAATACATACAATACAATACATACAACACATACAATACAATACAATACAATACATACAATACAATACAAACAAAAAAAAAACAAAAGAAAAAACAAAAGAAAAACAAAACAAAAAACAAAAAAACAAAAGAAAAAACAAACAATACAAACAATACATACAATACATACAAAACAAAAAACAAAACAAACAATACAATACATACAATACATACGATACAATACATACAATACATACAATACATACAATACAATACATACAAAACAAAAAAACAAAACAAAACATAAAAAAAGAAAAACAAACAATACAGAACGAACAATACATACAATACAATACATACAATACATACAAAACAAAAAAGAAAAAACAAATGAAAAAAACAAAAAAAACAAAACAATACATACAATACAATACATACAAAACAAAAAACGAAAAATACATACAATACAATACATACAATACAAACAAAACAAAAAACCAAAAACAAAACAAACAATACAATACATACAATACAATCAATACAATTAATACAAACAATACAATCAATACAATACATACAATACAAGACAAACAATACAAGACAAACAATACAATACATACAATACATACAAACAATACATACAAACAATACATACAAACAATACAATACAAATACAATACAAACAATACCATACATACAATACCATACATACAATACCATACATACAATACCATACCATACAATACAATACATACAATACAATACAAACAATACATACAAACAATACATACAATACAATACATACAAACAATACATACAATACATACAAACAATACATACAAACAATACAATACAAACAATACAAACAATACAATACAAACAATACAATACATACAATAAAAAAAAAAAAAAAAGAAAAAACAAAAAACAAAACAAAACAATACATACAATACATACAATACACACAATACATACAATACACACAATACATACAATACATACAATACACACAATACATACAATACATACAATACAAAAAAACAAAACAAAACAATACATACAATACAATACACACAATACATACATACAATACAATACAATACAATACAATACAATACAATACAATACAATACAATACATACAATACAATACAATACAATACAATACAATACAATACAATACAATACAATACAATACAAACAATACAAACAATACAATACAAACAATACAAACAATACAATACAATACAAACAATACATACAATACATACAATACAATACAATACATACAATACATACAATACAAAAAAACAAAAAAAAAGAAGAAAACAAAACAAAAAACAAAACAATACATACAATACAATACACACAATACAATACATAAAGTACATACAAAACAAAAAACAAAACAAAAAATAAAAAATACATACAATACAATGCATACAATACAATACATACAATACAATGCAATACAATACATACAATACAAGACATACAATACATACGATACAATACGATACAATACGATACATACAATACAATACAATACATACAATGCATACAAAACAAAAAACAAAACAAAACAACAAACCAAAAAAAAACAACAACAATACATACATACAATACATACAATACAAAAAAATCCGACGTCCGGATAAGCGGTGGATGGCTGGGTGGCTGGCTGGATGGGTGGCTGGATGGATGGGTGGATGGATGGGTGGGTGGGTGGATGGATGGGTGGGTGGATGGGTGAACAAAAAACAAAACACAAAAAACAAAACAAACAATACAATACATACAATACAAACAATACATACAAACAATACAATACAATACATACAAACAATACATACAAACAATACAATACAAATACAACACAAATACAATACAATACAAACATACAATACAATACAATACATACATACAATACATACAATACAAAAAAACAAAAAACAAAACAAAAAAGAAAACAAAAAAAAAAAAAAAAAAAACCAATACAATACAATACAATACACACAATACATACAATACATACAAAACAAAAAACAAAACAAAACAATACATACAATACAATACACACAATACATACAATACATACAAAACAAAAAACAAAACAAAAAAAAAACAAAAAAATACATACAATACATACATACAATACATACATACAATACAATACATACAATACAATACATACAATACAATACAATACAATACATACAATACAATACATACAATACAATACATACAATACAATACATACAATACAATACAATACAATACAATACAATACAATACAATACATACAATACATACATACATACAATACATACAATGCAAAAAAAACAAAAAAAACAATACATACAATACAATACATACAATACATACAATACAAACACATACAATACATACAATACATACAATACATACAATACAAACACATACAATACATACAATACAATACATACAATACAGACAATACAATACATACAATACAATACATACAATACAATACATACATACAATACATACAATGCAAAAAAAACAAAAAAAACAAAACAAAAAAACCCAACAAAAAACAATACATACAATACAATACAATACAATACACACAATACAATACATACAATGCAAAAAAAACAAAACAAAAAAACAATACATACAATACAATACAATACACACAATACAATACATACAATGCAAAAAAAACAAAAAACAAAACAAAAAAACCCAACAAAAAACAATACATACAATACAATACAATACACACAATACAATACATACAAAACAAAAAACAAAAAAAAACAAAAAAACAATACATACAATACATACAATACAAAAAAAAACAAAAAAGAAATACATACAATACATACAATACAATACATACAATACAATACATACAAAACAAAAAAAACAAAAACACAACCAAAAAAAAACAACAAAAAAACAATACAATACATACAATACATATAATACAATACATACAATACAATACATACAATACAATACATACATACAATACATACAATACAAAAAAACAAAACAAAAAAGAAAACAAAACAAAAAACAAAAAAAAAAACAATACATACAATACAATACACACAATACATACAATACATACAAAACAAAAAACAAAACAAAACAATACATACAATACAATACACACAATACATACAAAACAAAAAACAAAACAAAAAAACAAAAAACAATACATACAATACAAACAATACAATACATACAATACAAACAATACAATACATACATTACAAACAATACATACAATACAAACAATACATACAATACAAACAATACATACAATACAAACAATACATACAATACAATACATACAATACATTACAATACAATACATACAATACATACAATACAATACAATACATACAATACATACAATACAATACATACAATACATACAATACAAACAATACAATACAAACAATACATACATACAATACATACAATACAATACATACAATACAATACATACAATACATACAATACAATACATACAATGCAAAAAAAACAAAAAAAACAAAACAAAAAAACCCAACAAAAAACAATACATACAATACAATACAATACACACAATACAATACATACAAAACAAAAAACAAAAAAAACAAAAAAACAATACATACAATACATACAAAACAAAAAACAAAACAAAACAATACATACAATACAATACACACAATACATACAAAACAATACAAACAAAACAAAAAAACCAAAAACACAACCAAAAAAAAACAAAAAAACAATACATACAATACAATACATACAATACATATAATACAATACATACAATACATACAATACATACAATACAATACATACATACAATACATACAATACAAAAAAAAAAAAAAAAGAAAACAAAAACAAAACAATACATACAATACACACAATACAATACATACAGTACATACAAAACAAAAAACAAAACAAAAAAATAAAATAATACATACAATACAATACATACAATACAGACAATACAATACATAATACAATACAATACATACAATACATACAATACGATACATACAATACATACAATACATACAAAACAAAAAACAAAACAAAACAAACAATACAAAACAATACATACATACAATACATACAATACAAAAAAAACAAAAAACAAAACAAAAAAAAACAAAAAAAATACATACAATACAATACATACAATACAATACATACAAAAAAAACAAAAAACAAAAAAAAAAACCCCAAAAAACAAAAAAAAAAACAATACATACAATACAATACATACAATACATACAATACAATACATACAATACAATACATACAATACAATACATACAATACAATAGATACAAAACAAAAAACAAAACAAGAAAAACAAAAAACAAAACAAAAAACAACAAAACAAAAAACAACAAAACAAACAATACATACAAATCTTGGGATTTCCTGGGTTGAGCTGGATGAAGTGGCTGGAGAGAGGAAAGTCTGGGAGTCCCTCCTAAAGCTGCTGCCGCCGCAATCCGACGTCCGGATAAGCGGTGGATGGCTGGGTGGCTGGATGGATGGGTGGCTGGGTGGATGGATGGGTGGGTGGATGGGTTGGGTGGATGGGTTGGATGGATGGGTGGATGGGTGGATGGGTTGGATGGGCTGGATGGATTGGATGGGTGGGTGGGTGGATGGGTTGGATGGACGGGTGGGTGGACGGACGGATGGATGGATTGATTGACATAGAACACATACAATACCCTGCCATACGCTACCATACACACAATGCATACAATACAATACATACAATACAATACCATACAATATCATACCATACTATTTGCTCTGCATCTGGGAGTTACAATTATAGACATTGAGTAGAGTGGCAATGGCATGATATTTTTGCAACAATTACACATACCAACTCCAGTTTTATATTTAAAATATGTATACAATTATCAGTATATTGTAATGAGTTATAATAATTACAAAAGTATCCGAATTATAATAATTTAATTTTATCATCCATCAACTCACTCAAAAATGTCGGCATGAATCGAGCAGTCGACTAAACGGGAGAAAATCACGCTCGCAAATGTTTGTTGCATAACGGAAGGCGGGCGGGCGGGCGCCATCTTGGAATAGATTTGAACATGACGTAACACATTTGTCACATTCATCAGTTTGCATAACACGGAAATAGCACACTATATGTAATGCAACATTGTTAATTTGACGAAACACAACGCCAAAGAGGTTTGAAATACTGTAGCGGCAAAACGACAGTCGCGGTGGCCGGGACGAGTGTGAAAAGATTTTCAAGATATTTGTTCGCATCAAACAAACAAGGGGTCCGTCGTGAGAAACGGCAATGAACGACAAACATTTGATAGCTTACCCGAGAAACCGCCACACGGTCGGTGGCGCCTGCATTTGATAACTCGCCTTGAATCCTGCAACAAACAAACAAGGCGTCCGTCGTGAGAAACGCCAATGAACGACAAACATTTCCTAGCATGTTAGCTTACCTGAGAAACCGCCCGCTGCGCGGGTGATTGCACCGGTATTTGACAACACCCGAAGACATGACGTCACATCCGTCAATTCAAATCTTCCTCGCCTGCTCGTCCAATGGTGCTTTGCACACTAGCGTACCACGTGACAGGCCACTTCACACGCGGGCGGTTGCACCTGTCGCTCACCTCAAGACTGAAAACTGCCTTCAAAAACCTAAGTGCCACTTTGCCCGCCTCCTACCTCTGCCCAAATTCAGTCTGACCAATCACAGCGCAACTGAAATTGGCTTGACCACGCCCACCTCTCCGACAGGCAAGACTGAAACCTGCCTTCAAAAAAAAAAAAAAAAAAGTCACAAACTTTATGCAGAAGTGAGTGAAAATCGACAAAGCACAGCTCGCGGGTAAGGTCGGGTCCCGAACCATGGTTCCATCGTGTTAGAGGCAATGACGTTTACCACTTGACCAAAGACTCGTGTCCATGACAGTGACAGAAGGGCAACCAACGCTCACCTCAAGACTGAAAACCCAAATAGTGTTGGCTCGTGAGTGAACGATTCGTTCAAAGAGATTCTAAAGATTCAGTTCACCTAAAAGAACTGGAATGCACATCAGTACTTGGGGAGCTTCCGTAGTTGGTCTTTTAGCAGGCCCCGCCCACAAGTACCTCCACATTGGGTCACGTGACTAACAGCTATTTACATACAATAAAATAAAGTATGAAAACGTTATTAAAAAAACACACACAAAATCATACATACACAAGACCAATGCCGCTGGAACGAGCTGGACTAAAGGAAGACATCCGTTTAAATTTGGTCAGTTTTAAGAAATAAGGAAATCATGAATATTAAAAGAGGATTTTTTTTTTAAACGACAAAGACGACAAACATTTGCTAGCATGCTCGCTTACCTGAGAAACCGTCCGCCGCCGCCGGCCCGCGCTCGGTGGCACCTGCATATGATAACTCCCCTTGAGCGAGCACACCTGTCTTCAATTGACCTAAAGCCCTGACGTCACATCCGTCGATTCAAATCTTCTTCTCCTGATCGTCCAACGGCACTCGGCACACTGACGCCACCAGGTGGTCGCCTGTCATGGTGACTACTGTGGAAAGGCTTGCTTCGGACTATCCGTTGAAACTTTCAACACCTAACATGTTTGGATGGAGGATACCCTATCAATATGACCAAATCTCCTTTGGTTCCCGAGCAGGCTCTGGTCGAGTGGTTAATGCCATTGCCTTCAATCAAATGAAAATATTTGTATCGAGTATATTTGTATTGTATATTTGTAAACGTGCTTTTGTTGTGCAATTAACCCTTTATTTATTTATTCTCTTTTTTTTTTTAACCTAAAATGTCTGATTTTTATGTTTTAATTGGCGAATATAAAAACAAGGAATAAGACGCCAGACACGTTTTAACATAAATGTTTATTAAAAATAATAATATCAAAAGCAAATTTCAAACCAGCAGTAGATATATTGGATGACAATATTTAGGCGTATATAGGTATACACGTTATTTAAAAACGACTATAAGTGTTATACTACGACACAAGTGTTTACCAGCTCAGTGGCCTAAGAGGAGAGTGTCCGCCCTGAGACTGGGAGGTTGTGGGTTCAAACCCCTGCCGAGTCATACCAGTGACTATAACAATGGTACCCATTTCTTCCCTGCTTGGCACTCAGTGGAAGGGGTTGAAATGGGGCCCCCCCCTGCTGCTCACTTATACTCCGGTGCGACTTACAGTCCGAAAATTACGGTAAGTTCAAAAATATCAGAGGAAGTGATAAACAACTGAGGTGATTTGGTTGCATAAGCAAGCCTAACCCTAAGCACAGCAAAAGCGAGAGCAAGCCTAACACAAACCCTAAGCACAGCAAGAGCTCTGGTCGAGTGGTTAACGCCATTGCCTTCAATCAAATGAAAATATTTGTATCGAGAGTTCATCCTAAAATGAATTGTTCTTGCAAAAATTCTGCCGCCGTTGCAGTGCTCCCGTGGACTCATTTTCAAGTCAGTTGCTAAGAAACACCACACCGTTGCACAGAGACAATTCTTGAGTCATATCAAATAAAGGATTTTCAAACGGGTCCAAACAAGTTTTTCCCTCATGGCTACAAAGATCTTTAGATCTTTTCGTTCACTCTCGTTCACTGAAAACATTCGTTCTTTTGAACCCATCGTTCACTCACGAGCCAACACTACACTGCAGTAGTGATACACACGCACACACACACACACACACACAATGATACGACAAACACGATGACACGACTTTTCACGCACCTGCACTTAACGAGGGAATCTTGGGAAACATGTTGGAACGCGGCCCCGAGGACTAGAGCTTGACACCTGTGACCTTTGACCAGGATATTTCCCTCATAAAGTGGCCTGTTATTAGGTACACTTGAAAAGGGCGGTGTACCTAATGGAGTGTCCGTGTGATTCCCTCGTTAAGTGCACCTGCGGGAAAACTTTTAGCTCCTGCGGAACGTGAAAGTGACCAAAAACTTTTCCCGCACCTGCAATATGGCAGTAAATGGCAATATTTTTTCATTCTTACATAGCTTGGAAATGTATTATGATGGAGGAGTTTACAGGTGCAGGCCGGAGGGGGCTCGGCCCAAAGGAAATTAACAGATGGAAATATTTAAAAACACTTGAGGTCACCATTAGATTCAGATTTATCATATATATACACACGTATATAAATTAAATTTCCTTGAAGGGGATTTACACTGTACATGAAAGTATTTGTAACACCATCATCAGTATCTATAAAAACCTTCAGAGGGGAAAGAAGACAATAGCAAAGTGAAGGGATGGACTGATTTTAGACATCACCATATTTCATATTTCCACGGACAGATATAATTTTGATGTAATTCAATTCAATAAACAAATCATAATGTTAATGTACATTCTTGAAGCATACATCAAGTTGTGCAGGACTTGTGCCATAATGTATACATGTCTGATCATTTCTTTTTTATGGAACAGTCGCCCACCACCCTGCCCAGCCCCCCCTTGCTGGCACTACAGTGCTAACAAAAGTTCCACAAGCCTTTTTTTAATTGTATTTATTTTTTAAACTCTCATACGTTTCACCCATTCAGTAACATTTTTTAAAACTACATATTGGAGGAAATTCGACCTTTTAATTACTATTTAAAAAAAGCTGCAAGTGCAGCATCGATAAGTTCGTGCTCGACTCTTATTGTACATAGACAACTAGGGGCACAAACTTTGAAATAAAAACCCCCTTAATTTGATTTCCGATTGAGGTCTGCAGTGGAATTTGAAAAAGATACACAATGGTACAAGTCGTATGGCAAAATTGGACATTCAGCTCCACGTCAAAGTTCAGTTTGAAAAGTCCTTGAAAAGTGGTACCCCCCAGTACATGTACCGAGGCTGGCCGTGTAGTTACGCAACTGCTTTGAATTGAAAGCTAAGGTCCTGGAAGTTACACGCTATGTTTATACATTAAATTGACTATAGCAGCAACCTGGACTGGACAGCAGCAGCCTTCTTTGTAGTCAGACAGCCAATGGCGACGCCAAGCCCTGCAACAAAACATGCAAGAAGTTTCACATTCAAGAGATGCACCATCGGTTGAGGCACATCGCGAATGATGACACCAAAGTTGACTTTATTTACAAGACCACCAACAGGAAGCAAACACACCACTGTTGATTTTATTCACAAGAATGCCCACATGATGCATGACGATTCAAAACAAAACGAAAAATGTCTCTGACCACATTAAAACAGCTTTTACTCGTACAGAAAAATGTACCAACATTCTGCAAGATTCTGAGTTCGGTGGCCATTTTAAAGCAGGGTTGCCAAAGATGACTTACTGATCGCAACAGAGACCGTTTGTACACTTGTCGTTTGCATCTATGGGTGTCGGGCTACTTGGCTTTTGTCAACAATTTAGAATGCATGCAGCTTTTCTTTGTGTAGTTAAAAACAAATAAAAAGCCTGACACTGCATATTTAACAAGTCAATTTTGTTTCAGCCTAACTTTACAATTGTCTTGTCATTGAGAATGTCTCAAATGATTCCAGTTTGTATGCGCGATAGACTGCCAATGCCAATGTTTAAAATGGACCACTTGAATTCAGTTCACAGTTTAATTGCAGTTCAGTGGTACACACACACAATTACAGTACAAACAGTTCATTTCATGATTAAAAAAACAACAGTAAAACAACAATATTGCAAAATGACGCGGCGCTGAGAGAGAAAGAAAGAGGCATCATGCAGACAGCCAGTGTGCACACCCAGTGAAAAA